>NC_134354.1:191863644-192023644 GCF_048569485.1 Anomaloglossus baeobatrachus | reverse complement strand
TGCTCCATCCGCCATACTGCGCACTCCCCATCGTGCACCATCCGGCATGCTGCGCACTCCCAAACGTGCTCCATCCGCCATGCTGCACACTCCCAAACGTGCTCCATCCGCCATGCTGCGCACTCCCAAACGTGCTCCATCCGCTATGCTGCGCACTCCCAAACGTGCTCCATCCGCCATGCTGCGCACTCCCAAACGTGGTCCATCCGCCATGCTGCGCACTCCCAAACGTGCTCCATCCGCCATGCTGCGCACTCCCAAACGTGCTCCATCCGCCATACTGCGCACTCCCAAACGTGCTCCATCCGCCATACTGCGCACTCCCCATCGTGCACCATCCGGCATGCTGCGCACTCCCAAACGTGCTCCATCCGTCATGCTGCGCACTCCCAAACGTGCTCCATCCGTCATGCTGCGCACTCCCAAACGTGCTCCATCCGCCATGCTGCGCACTCCCAAACGTGCACCATCCGCCATGCTGCGCACTCCCAAACGTGCTCCATCCGCCATGCTGCGCACCCCCCATCATGCTCCATCCGCTTGGGAGTGCGCAGCATGCCGGATGGTGCACGATGGGGAGTGCGCAGTATGGCGGATGGAGCACGTTTGGGAGTGCGCAGTATGGCGGATGGAGCACGTTTGGGAGTGCGCAGCATGGCGGATGGACCACATTTGGGAGTGCGCAGCATGGCGGATGGACCACGTTTGGGAGTGCGCAGCATGGCGGATGGAGCACGTTTGGGAGTGCGCAGCATGGCGGATGGAGCATGATGGGGGGTGCGCAGCATGGCGGATGGAGCATGTTTGGGAGTGCGCAGCATGGCGGATGGAGCACTTTTGGGAGTGTGCAGCATGGCGGATAGAGCACGATGGGGAGTGCGCAGCATGGCGGATGGAGCACGTTTGGGAGTGCGCAGCATGGGGGATGGAGCACGTTTGGGAGTGTGCAGCATGGCGGATAGAGCACGATGGGGAGTGCGCAGTATGGCGGATGGAGCACGTTTGGGAGTGCGCAGCATGGCGGATGGAGCACGTTTGGGAGTGTGCAGCATGGCGGATAGAGCACGATGGGGAGTGCGCAGCATGGCGGATGGAGCACGTTTGGGAGTGCGCAGCATGGGGGATGCAGCACGATGGGGAGTGCGCAGTATGGCGGATGGAGCACGTTTGCTCAGCCTCTCTCCTTCCAGCCTCCCTCAGCATCAGCCTCCCCCTCCCAGCCTTCCCCAAGATCAGCCTCTCTGCTCCCAGCCTCCTCCAGCACGCCGTGCTCCTCTGCCGACACTCACCCACACCCGATCGAATCCACTCACCCACACAACCGATCGCATCCACTCACCCACACAACCGATCGCATCCACTCACACACACAACCGATCGCATCCACTCACACACACAACCGATCGCATCCACTCACACACACAACCGATCGCATCCACTCACACACACAACCGATCGCATCCACTCACACACACCCGATCGCATACACTCACACACACAGACACTGACGATATCGCACATACGCGCTTATACTCACAACATCCGGGGATATCACATGCTTCTGGCCATGTGATCCTCCGTCAGGTCCTGGAAGCTCACAGCACAATATCGCCGCCGAGAAGCAAGCGATATCCCAGGATGTTGTGAGTATTTGGATGCGATGTGATGTGTGAGGTGTGAGTGAGTGTGATCTGATGTGTGTGAGTGTGATCTGATTTGTGTATGTGTGTGCTGTTATGTGTGTGCTGTTATGTTATGTATGTTCCGCAGCTGCAGGACCTTGATGTGTGGATGCGATGTGATGTGTGTGTGAGGTGTGTATGAGAGTGAGTGTGAGCCGGTGTACACTGGTAACTATGATACACATCGGGTAACTAAGGGACCTTAGTTACCCGATGTGTATAATGGTTACCAGCTTTCACGGCCTCCGTTAAGATCCCAGCATCGCAAGGTTATGTCTGGCGCTGCTGGGATCCTGACGGAGCCGGTGTAGAAGCAAGCGATATCCCAGCATGTTGTGAGTGTGTGGATGTGATGTGTGAGGTGTGTGTGAGGTGTGTGTGATCTGATGTGTGTGTGTACTCACCTGGGAATCGGAGCCCCGTGTCAGTTGGGCCAGAGCGAGCGTGCATTGCGTGAGGGGGGCGGGGCCTGCAGAGAGACGGGGCGAGAGGCCAATCCGTGTGGGGGGGCGGGGCCATGGCGAGCCCAGCGGCCAATCAGCTTTGTGTCACCGTAAGGACACAATTTCGGAGCATGACAGACAGACAGACAGACAGACAGACAGACAGAATAAGGCAATTATATATATAGATATATATATAATCTCAAATCAAGCTTCATATAATTGTCTGGAGTGTCTGTTTGCTTAGATTAGATTACAACATTTAATTTACTATTTATGTAACATCTCAAATCCTAGATAACTTCAAGTATTGAAGATCTTTAGACTGTATTCACACTCAGTTTTTCAGAAAAATGGCATGGCTTCATTGTTTTGTTGCAGACATATTAAAGTTTATGTTGAGATGTAAAAAACACCACATACATTGCATTTTCCTTTGTGGTGTATTTTGGGTCAGTGGCATTTCTTTTTAAATTCAGCATGCTTTGAATATTTCATTTTATTCTGGCATTACTTCTCGTAGACTTTTCTATTAGACTTTGGAGCTACATTGCATTACTTGCTGCAGAACACAACGTTTTTACCATGAAAAAAATGACTAAAAAACAAAACAAAAAAAAATGCTTTGCAGCCACAATGTGTACATGCAGCCTAAGGCCAAATTTGACAATTGACCGTAATTTTTTTTTTAATCCCAAGACTCCAAGAGTACACATTTATCTTTTGTATCATTTTGTTATCATGGTTAATGGTGGTGTAAGTTGGGAATAAACCTCCTTATTGAAGGAGTTGGCCCCTGCTGCATAAACTTTTATTTATGGATCCAGAGAGGTAAGTACAGTTTAAAAATAAAAATATTTACAGTTGTAATAAGAAGTTTACATGCATCTAAAAAGACACATACGCATGTTTTTCTCACTATTTGACATGAAATCAGCATACACCTTTCCTATGTTAGGTCAATTAAGATTACCAAAATTATTTATATTTGCCAAATGCCAAAATAATGAAAGAGTGAAAATGTTTTAAGGCATTTTATTACTTTCTGCAAAGTCAAAAGTTTACATACATTTCATTAGTATTTGGTACCATCACCCTTAAACTGTATGACTTGGGTCAAACATTTTGGATATCCTTTTTAATAGGATTGAGATCAGGGTTTTGTGATGGCCACTCCAAAACATTGGCTTTGTTATCCTTTCGCCACTTTGTAACCAGTTTGGCAGTATGCTTCGAATCTTTGTCCATTTGGAAGACCCTTTCCGCTCAAGCTTTAAGTTCCTGCCTGATGTCTTGAGATGTTGCTTCAGTATTGCCACATAATCTTTTCTCATGATGCCATCTATTTTTTAGCTCATGTTGATACAATACTCTTTGCATTGTGAATAATGACACATTCTTACCGGCTTCCACCAGCATCTTCCCAAGTTCTTTTGCTTTTATTCTTGGGTTGATATACACATGTCTGACCAAAGTACGTTCATCTCTGGTACTCAGAACCCGTCTCCTTCCTGAGCGGTATGATGACTGGACATTCTCATATTGTTTGTACTTGCATATAATTGTTTGTACAGATGAATGAGACACTTTCAGGTATCTGGATATTGCCCCAAAGATGAACCAGACTTGTGCAAGTCCATAATTCTCTTCTTGAGATCTTGCCTGATTTCTTTTCACTTTCCCATGATGCTACACAAAGAAGCAGTGTGTTTCAAGTGTGCAGAAAAATACATCCACAGATGTGTCTCTAACTCAGATGTTGCCAATCAGAGGTTTCCAAAGACATGACATCATCATATGGGCTGTTTCATATTATTTAAAGGCATAGTACTCTTAAGCGGGCTTTACACGCTATGATATCGAGCATGTAAGCTGACATGTATTGGAGCACAGAGACATGCCAGGTCCCTGCACGGCAATACACTCCACTGGCCAATCAGAGGCCGGCAGCTGACATCAGCATGCCAGTCACAGGCGGCATATAGCAGTGACATTATGCATTGCTGTTAGGGCCAGATGGATGGGCAGACCCAGGAGGTGGATCCACTGGACCGAACTCCCCGAAGAGGGAACGGAGTCCGGTAGCCGGAGCACTTTAGGTAGCAGAACAGTCCGTGCACTTAGAACACAATGGAGAAGTCCCTGGGACCACGGGGTCACTGATGGTGGTCCGGGTGACGGAGCTCAGGTTCGGAAGCCGGGATGATGTCAGGCGGGGTCCGGAACCGTTGGAGCGAGATGGCGGGTCACCGCAGGGAACCGGGATGGTACGGACTGTCAGGATGGTAGATAGGCAGCGTTCGGGGTTTGAGATACAGCAGGACCGGATGGCAATGCAGGATCGGCTCTAAAAGAGAGAGAGGTAAGTATCTCACAGGAACACAAGGAGACCTGACTCCTAGCTTGGGAAACACGAAGAACAGGCACCGCCCCCTTGGACATTAATCCCCTTTATACCCTGTACCTGTGTGCATCATTTCCTGTCAGTGGACACTGGCCCTTTAAGAAAGGGTCAGTGACCGCGCGCGCGCCCTAATGCGCATGCGCGCGGCCCGGGTGCCAGAAGCCAGGGCAGGAAGCTGAGAGGAGGAAGCAGCAGAGCCGGCCAGGGGCTGGGAAGCCGACGGGCGCCGGGAGCGGGGACCAGGGGGCCTGGGAAGCGCGGCAAATGGAGGCTGGAGAGCGGGGAGCGTGGCAGGTGAGCCGGGGAGCGGAGCAGAGGACCCGGGGAGCGTGACAATTGTTTATAGCAGGCATGCCGAAGTCACCTGCTGGAACCTGTGTTGACTATAGAAGAAGACCCCGTGCATCATGGAAGTGCGCAAGGGTGAAAAGAATAATTTATTTATTTACTTTTAAATGTGTTAGGGAATATTATTACAGGACGGGCCAAGAAGGGGGGACATTATTACTGGATTGGGACATTACACTAGGAAGTGACATTATACCAGTAAGGAGTCCGGGTTGGGGCACATTATATCAGGATGGAGTCCAGAATGGGAGACATTATGCCAGGATCAGGGCCCAAGATGGGGGTCATTATACCAGGAAGGGTCAAAGGATGGGGGATATAACTACCAGGATGGGGGACATTATACCAGGAAGTAGCTCAAGATGGGGCATATTATACAAGGATGGGAGAAATTATTACTGGTAGGGGCCCAGGATGGGGGAAATTATGGGCACCAGCAAGGGGAACATTATACAAGGAAAGGGCCCAGAATGGATGACATTAGTACAGGATGGGGACAATATTACATGATGGGAGGGGTAGCACCCATGTCTTTATAGGATTCAAAACACTATAATTTTTCACCGGTTGCAAGTTTGTCGTCACTAGAGTTGATTTATGAGCTTACTCTATAGTACGTTATGGTATATTATTGTGGATTCCAACATTGGCCAATTATGGCTTATTTTAATAATAATATACTCTAATCTGTTTTTGTGAAAAATAACACATTAAACAAGTATTACACTATA
Source organism: Anomaloglossus baeobatrachus (assembly GCF_048569485.1). Taxonomy (NCBI): domain Eukaryota; kingdom Metazoa; phylum Chordata; class Amphibia; order Anura; family Aromobatidae; genus Anomaloglossus; species Anomaloglossus baeobatrachus. The sequence continues at coordinate 192,018,036 of NC_134354.1, read as the reverse complement.
ATATTAGTTTTTTTATTGGGTGTGTTTAGTTTCCATAGCTTGTTCATAAATAGTTTACATATAACATAAATTGCATGAGGTTTTTCAGCTTTTGTGTTCTTAAAGTATTTCCATTGATCACATTACATGTAATCACATTTTTCACCTACTAAAAGGCTCAGTAAATGATGCATTAGGATTTTCCCCCTTTTAGCAGCACTTAACTGTACATAATTCCCAGCTCTCACATCACTTTCATGTTATCAATTTACCAGTAATGTACCCTACAACTATCAGTATTTCAATGGTCTGTGATGTACACGGCCAGGAGAGTTTAATGTAGTTGCTCCTATTTCGATTACTGTCTTTGTATCCACTGCTCGTTATGGGTGTTCAGTTTGTTCATTCGGACTGCAGGGTCTAACGCTTTCCATTATTGAATCTGAACTATGCCATCATGGCCAGTTTGTCTCATCTACAATGGCTCTGTGAATGGCAATGGAAAAGATAAAGAAACTGTGCTCCCTTCATTGAAATGCAGACATCTCATTGTCAAGTCTTGGATGCAGAGTCATAGCTAGGTGTTCAGCTTATGGAGGCAGGCGAAATATTCAGATAACCATATGTACAACTACGGTGGCGCAGCTTAATCACAGGTATAGGGGAATCTCAGCAGATGACCGTGCTGTTACTGAAAATCACTATACAAAGATTAACACTGATATTACCGCTGTACAGTGACTGCAGTGGTAGGTACTAGTCCTGCAGAACAAGTAAAGGGTGCTTTACACGCTGCGACGTCGCTAGCGATTGCTAGCGATGTCGAGCGCGATAGCACCCGCCCCCGTCATTCGTGCGACATTTGGTGATTGCTGCCGTAGTGAACATTATCGCTACGGCAGCGTCACACGCACATACCTTGTCAGTGACGTCGCTGTGACCGCCGAACAATCTCTCCCACATAACGATGTGTGATGCCGCAGGAACAACAAACAATATCGTACCTGTGGCAGCAACGATATTAAGGAAAGGAGCGACGTGTCAACGATCACCGTTTTTGAACGATTTTGCAATCGTTGATCATCGCTCCTTGGTGTCACACGCTGCGATGTCACTACCAGCGCCGGATGTGCGTCACTAACGACGTGACCCCGACGATATATCGATAGCGATGTAGCAGCGTGTAAAGCACCCTTTAGAGATTATAGTACAATCACGACTCGTCTGCAGTGATTACAAGAAAAGACACATCTGACTTCTCACATTTCCAGCATCGTCCCCATCTATTCCCAACCTGCACAATCTCCTCATCCTGCTGTCCCCCCAATGCTCAGCCGCTGCTGCCATATGTGTCCGTTTTAATGAGACTCTTTGTAACTCACATAATAATGCTACCACTGTGCCTCTTACAAAGTAAAAAGTCCCCTTTGTGCCCTTTTAAATGGTAAAATTGCAACCCAAAAAATAATACTTTGTGCAAGTACCCTGGAATGAATAGGTATATTTTGTGCCTTAGAAAATAGAAATATCCCATGTGCTTCTTTGACAGTCACAATTCTCTGAGTGTCCCTATAACAATAATACTTCATAAGTGCCCACTTAATATTTAGAAATTTATTAAGTCTCCTTTGTCTCCCCATGTACAGCTCACCTATACACATCATGATGTCTCCACAGTGCCCATATACACAGTATGATAGACACACAGCTCCCTATACTCAACATGATGGACCTCACATTATCCCCCTCCCATTGAATAACTGCACCCAGTAGCTCCCCCTTCCCCCCACTGTATAACGGCAGCCAGGGTTCCCCACTATATGACAATCCACGATAGTCCCTCCACTGTATAACTGCTCCCAGTAGCCCCCCACTATATGATGGACACAAGTAGACTTCCCACTGTTTGACAGCCCCCAGTAGCCTCTCACTGTATGATGGCCCTCAGTATCCCCAATCACAATGTATGGATGTCCCCCAGTATTTCTTCCACACTCAAATATGTGGTCGACAGTAATTCCCCCACAATATAATATGGCTTCCATTATTTTCCCCCCACTGTAATATGGCCCCCAGTATTTCCACCACACTGTAATATGGCCCCCAGTAATTTCTCCACACTTTAATATGTGTCCAGTATTTTCTCCACATTGTAATGTAGCCCCCAGTATTTCCTCCACACTGTAATATCCGGCCCCTAATATTTCTGTGGACAACTGATCAGGGCAAGGTGTGCTAATAAGTCGGGATCACCACAAAGGTAAGTATATATACATTTTTATTACAAGTAGCCAAATGACTTTACAACATTAAAAAAATGTGCAAAAAAACCCAGCACAACCCCATACAGGGTAGAGTATTTTAATGCGAATGCTCATGAAAATGAGACAATGAAGCAACAAGTGACCTGTAGCAAAGCTGTATAGTCATGGCCAAAAGTTTTGAGAATGACACCAAAATTATATTTTCACATGATCTGTTCCCCTCTGGTTTTTAATTGTGTTTGTCTGATGTTTACATCACATACAGAAATATAATTGCAATCATATTATGAGTACCAAAAGGTTATATTGACAGTTAGAATGAGTTAATGCAGCAAGTCAATATTTGCAGTGTTGACCCTTCTTCTTCAGGACCTCTACAATTCTCCCTGGCATGCTCTCAATCAACTTCTGGACCAAATCCTGACTGATAGCTGTCCATTCTTGCATAAGCAATGCTTGCATTTTGCCAGAATATGTTGGTTTTTGTTTGTCCACCCGTCTCTTGATGATTGCCCACAAGTTCTCAATGGGATTAAGATCTGGGGAGTTTCCAGGCCATGGACCCAAAATCTCTATGTTTTGTTCCATGAGCCATTTAGTGATCACCTTTGCTTTATGGCAAGGTGCTCCATCATGCTGGAAAAGGCATTGTTGGGCGCCAAACTGCTCTTGGACAGTTGGGAGAAGTTGCTCTTGGAGGACATTCTGGTTCCATTCTTTATTCATGGCTGTGTTTTTAGGCAAGACTGTGAGTGAGCCGATTCCCTTGGCTGAGAAGCAACCCCACACATGAATCGTTTCAGGATGCTTAACAGTTGGCATGAGACAAGACTGGTGGTAGCGCTCACCTCTTCTTCTCCTAATAAGCTGTTTTCCAGATGTCCCAAACAATCGTAAAGGGGATTCATCTGAGAAAATGACTTTACCCCAATCCTCAGCAGTCCACTCCCTGTACCTTTTGCAGAATATCAGTCGGTCCCTGATGTTTTTTCTGGAGAGAAATGGCTTCTTTGCTGCCCTCCTTGAACCTAGGCCTTGCTCAAGCAGTCTCCGCCTCACAGTGCGTGCAGAAGCACTCACACCAGCCTGCTGCCATTGCTGAGCTAGCTCGGCACTGATGGTAGTCCAATCCCGCAGCTGAAACAGTTTTAAGATACGGTCCTGGTGTTTGCTGGTCCTTCTTGGGCGCCCTGTAGCCTTTTTGGCAACACTGGAAGCTCTCTCCTTGAAGTTCTTGATGATGCGATAGATTGTTGACTGAGGTGCAATCTTTGTAGCTGCGATACTCTTCCCTGTTAGGCCATTTTTGTGCAGAGCAATGATGGCTGCACGTGTTTCTTTAGAGATAACCATGGTTAACTGAAGAGAAACAATGCACCAGCCTCCTTTTAAAGTGTCCAGTGGTGTCATTCTTACTTAATCATGACTGATTAATTGCCAGCCCTATCCTCATCAACACCCACACCTGTGTTAATGGAACAATCACTAAAACAATGTTAGCTGCTCCTTTTAAGGCAGGAATGCAAAGATGTTGAAATGTGTTTTGGGGGTTGAAGTTCATTTTCTTAGCCAATATTGACTTTGCAAGTAATTGCTGTTAAGCTGATCACTCTTTATGACATTCTGGAGTATATGCAAATTGCCATTAGAAAAACTTAAGCAGTAGACTTTGTAAAAATTAATATTTGTAGCATTCTCAAAACTTTTGGCCATGACTGTATGATGGCAGTATTTCCCCCACCAGCAAAAAAAAATAATATCTTATACTCACCTTCCCCAAGGCCCATGGATCTTGGAAAGTCCTCTGGCAGACAGGACCACGGCGTGGGAGGGCCAATGTGATGTTGTTGCCCTGGAGCATGCAGAGCTCCAGCATGATGACATCATCATGGCACTCCACGTTCCCACATTGTGAGTCTTTCTGCTGTTCTGTAGACCACAGACCAAAATTGACCTAGTCTACAAAACGGAGAGCGAAAGTGCAGTGAGAACATGTCTCCCTGCTCTACCTCAGTGTTTAACTGATACCGAGACAGTTTACAATAGCAGTGGCTCTGAGTGGGCCCCTGTGATTGTGGGGCCCGGGGCGACCACACCCTCTGTCCACCCCAGTACATACACTACTGCTTGTATGAAAAGCATATTCACATGCACTGCATTCCTTTTTATACATTCAAGATTAATACTCATGCAACAGCCTTCTGAGCCTTCTCAAAAATGGTCATAGAATTCTAGGGATATTTTGAGTTATTATGAAAGAAATGTTATCACGAATACATGTAACCGGCTCACACAATACAAGTCAGTAAGAGCTAAGATAGTTTATGTGCCAAGATGGACTAGCTGGTAATACACAGATCAGTCTTAGCTTTAACCCCCTTAGGACCAGGCTAAATTTTATCTTAATGTCCACATACCTTATTTCATAGTTGCATTCAAGGAGCCATATTTTTTTTGTGTGGACATAGTGGTGTAAGACCTGCACAACCACTGTTTGCCTTTAACACCAGGTGCCACCGCATTCACTCTGCAGGTGGTCCTTGTCATAAAGGAGGCAGCATTGCTGATAGCACTGAGCAGCACATACACTGTCTAGCTAGTAATAATGGTATAGCTGTGACTTACTGTGCCACTCAATTGGGGAGAAAGGCTCAGTGGTTAGCACTGTAGAATTGTTGTACTGCGGTTCTGGTTTCAAATCCTTTGAAAGACAATATGCCAGGAGTTTGTATGTTTTTGGCAGGTTTGTGTGAGCTTCCTCTGGGTACTCCCATACTAAAAAGACAAATTGATAGTAAATTTAGATTATGACCCCCAATGAGAGGAGTGATGATGATGTCTGTAAAGTGCTGTCCAATTTCTTAGCAGTGCTAATATGCTTTCTTCTTTGGCCTTTGGGGTAGTACCACACCCTATTTAAAATCCCAGCAGTCTGCTTGGTGATAGCAATTATTGTATTTGTTTTTTCTAGACAGCTTATGTGCTCTTATAGCATTTTTGTTCCTAATCCATACCCAGCTTGATTCCTGACCTCATATTCTCAGTAATTTCACATGTCTTTGACCCCAGATTGTCTCACTTTTTCTCTTGAATGACCTCCTAGCACCCGATCACAGCTATTTTCTGACCAGTTTTTCTGTCATGCGATGTTCTGCTCTTAACTCCCCAGGTTGCTTGGCGTCTTCAGACTCTTTTCACACTGCAGAGTCGACACATCTACTGGTGCATTTAACTTGCTCAGTCAGAGTAGGGCATCGCCCGGTTTTGCTCTCTCTCAGGTGTCCGTTCTAGTGGGAGTTAATTCCTGCTGGTCTGTGAGTTGCTGCTGCGAACACAGGTTATGGAAGATCTATCACAGCCACCTCCACCCTTTAAAAGATGGTGGAATCTGGAGCCATATGCCCATGATGGCTCTAGCTTGCACCAGCAACACCGCTCTTGTGCATTTGATCCAGCTCTGGTGATTTGTTGTATGCTATTTGGTGTTTGATTGAAATATCCTTGCAGTTCGTTTATTTCCTCCCTGTACTTAATTTCTCCCTGAGCACCTATTGTCTTTTCCTGTGTGTGTACTTGCTGTGATTTTGATCTTTAGTTTCCCCTCTTTGTTGCTATTTGTGGGATATATTTCTCCTGTCCCAGCACTCCCCTCGGTGGGGGTGTTAGACCAGTACTTTTCAGGAGTTAGGGTCACTCTGGCAGTCCAGTCCTCGCCATCAGGTGTACCGCTGGAATAATGAACAGCTTATGGTCCCATTAGTCTGAGGGCCAGTCTAGACACCCCTCCTTCCAGTTACCATATTAAACCAGATGACATTTTCTCCTGTATGCATCCTGAACTTTTAAAAAGCATACTCATTGGAATTATATGCATCATACATAGAAATTATACATAGAATGGTACAGTTGGAAGGGAGTTCAAAGGCCATCAGGTCCAACCACCTGTGAGTGCAGGTTTTCCTAAATCATCCCAGCTATATGTTTATCCAGTTTTCACTTGAAGATTTCCATTGATGGAGAGCTCATTATCTCCCGTGGTAGCCTATTCCACTCTCTGACTGCCCTCACTGTCAGAACGTTTTTCTTAATGTCTCATCTGAATCGCCTTCCTTTTAGTTTCATCCGTTGCTTCTTGTACTTCTTTGTGCGAATGAGAATAGGGTGGTTCCCTCTGAACTGTGACCTGTCAGAAATTTGTAGACCGCTATTATGTCTCCTCTCAGCCTTCTCTTTTGCAAATTAAACATTCCTAGTTCTTTTAGTCAAAATAATAAATAGAATGTTTGACTTTTTATATAATTAAATACAGTATAGTCCATCGTATAACTGTCATGTGATTGTTGAAATGAGAAGCAAGCATTGCAAACAGCTGCTGTTCATGTGATGCCCTGGACCCCAGGGGTCACAGGTCACAACACTCACCACATACACCCCCACACTAGAAAGGTACCATCAGTCAACCACAAAGACCTGATTGCCTCCCTCAGTGTTAGACAGGCACACCAGGTGGGCGGAGTCAGGCGGAAAGACACGCCCCCCGAGGAGTCTGCTGGCCTGTGGCAGGAAGACAGAGACAGACGGTTCAGACGGTCAGTGCAGTGCAGTGGAGAGGAGTGCAACAGTCAAGCAGGCAGACGGCAGTGGCCGCCTGCAGGAGACCAGGAATACGACCAGCGGTACCGTAAGGGACTGGGACAGGGTAGTGGCCCATCGGAACCGAAACGGGGAGCTAACAGGATACCGGAGCACCAGGCAGGGTACTCAGACCCCGACTAGGCTATATGCCACCTCCATAGTCAGATTAACTGATTGCGATCTGGACCTCAGGGGTTCATTCCCACCAAAGTCCCACCAAAGTCCCGATTGAAGGCAACATTCCAACCCGTCCAGATAGTAGCCACCGCCAGAGGCCAGAGATCCAAGGGCCAGCGTCTGCGGGCAACAGGGGCTCCTATGACACATACACACCGGGGAGCGGACTACCAGTGCCCAGGCACAGTGGTCACACTACAAACACAGGTGCAAGAGAAAGGCGGACATTGCCAACATGACTAGGAAGCTGCAGCCGGCTGCAGGCCCCGTTCATTCCTCCGTTTGGTTTACCAGTGACTCTGTGTGGTTTAATCGTGAGTACAACAGTTCCATCAAGCACCGCATCGCGCTGCACCGCAACACTGCGCCCTGCACCCCTGCCCACAGCCCGACCGGGCCCCGGGACCAACATCCCCTACCCACGGAGGGGTCAACACCTAGCTGTGCCACTACACCACTCCCGGGAGTCCCCGTACCTTCACCGCAGCGGTGGTGTCCACCATCACCACAACCCGTGGGTGGCGTCACGAACAATCATCCCAAAAACCAAATACCCAAATCCCCCGTGTGTAACACCAACCCCCTTGCAGAGCGACGTGACCCCCGGGTCCGTGAGAGGCTCGAGCCACCACCCGTAGAACGCGAGCACGGATCCGAGAGGCTCGGCGGCCATAGCCAAGGCAGCGGGGCGGTACATTCATCATAATCACTAACAAATTAGTAGTGATTTGTCTTTCTTGAGCCTATGAATGATTAATATTTAAATTGCCAATGGCATATATACCGTATATAATTTATCTTTTACATTGCCTATGGATTTTTCTGTGGGAATTTGTCATGTTATCAAATACTATTACCTTTTAGATATGAGGTTAATCTGCAAGTTAACTATGTTGTAAAGCCATGCGGCCACCAAAGTGGAAGTGGCTAAGGGGAAATAAATTATAAATTATTCCTCCCAGCTCATGGCAACCTTGAGCTTTCAGTCATAGGGATGTGGCTGGCGTAGCTTCAGTCACCGCCCATTACATAGTGAATGGATGCTGTAACCACAACCCCAACACTGACTGACAGCTGGCTCAGCATTGCATCAGTAGAGAGCCAACTGTCAGTCAATGCCAGGGTGTGGTTACAGCAGCCACTCACTATGTACTGAGCACTGACTTTAGCCAGGGTAGCCAAGCCTCAATGACTGAAAGCCCAATGCTGCCATGTGTTGGGTTGAATAGAGTTCTTTGATCATTACAGGGGACAGTCTGAAAGCCAGATAAAATAAGATGCTTATTTCGGGCACAGTATGGATATATAATTTTATGTAGAGGACATTTTAGTGACACTCCTATTTTTTAATGCATTTTGTTGAAATATGCTGCAGAAGAAGGAAGTTTGAAGAGAAAACCTGTGACCGAGAAAAGTCATCATAGCATCTGGATAAGATTATTATTATTATTATTATTATTTATTTATAGAGCACCATTAATTCCATGGTGCTGTACATGAGAAGGGGGTTACATACAAAATACGTATACAAGTTACAGTAGACAGACTAGTACAGAGGGAAGAGTGCCATACCCTTGCGGGCTTACATTCTATAGGATTATGGGGAGGAGACAATAGGTGGGGTGTAGGTCAGGCGGCGGCTCCGCACGGTGGTCGGGCGGCAGCTCCGCACGGTGGTCGGGCGGCAGCTCCGCACGGTGGTCGGGCGGCAGCGAGTTCATTGTAGATTGTAGGCATTTCTGAACAGATGAGTTTTCAGGTTCCGTTTGAAGTTTGCAAGGGTAGGGGATAGTCTGACGTGTTGAGGCAGCGAGTTCCAGGAGACTGGGGATGCTCGGGAGAAGTCTTGGAGTCGGTTGCGTGAGGAGCGAATGAGAGAGGAGGAGAGGAGGAGATCTTGGGAGGACCGGAGGTGACGTGTTGGAGTGTAGTGGGAGAGTAGTTCGGAGATGTACGGAGGGGAAAGATTATGCACAGCTTTGTAGGTCAGTGTTAGAAGTTTGAATTGGATACGGTGGAAGATTGGAAGCCAGTGGAGGGACATGCAGAGGGGAGAAGCGGGGTGGTATTGAGGAGAGAGGTGGATAAGTCGGGCAGCAGAGTTAAGGATGGACTGGAGAGGGGCGAGCGTGTTGGCAGGGAGGCCACAGAGGAGGATGTTACAGTAGTCGAGGCGGGAGATTATGAGGGCATGCACTAGCATTTTAGTAGATTGCAAATTGAGGAAAGGGCGGATTCTGGAAATATTTTTGAGTTGAAGACGGCAGGAGGTGGTGAGGGACTGGATGTGTGGTATGAAGGATAAGGCAGAGTCAAAGGTCACTCCGAGGCAGCGAACTTTGGGTACTGGCGAGAGCGTGGTGTTATTTATTGTAATAGATAGATCAGGTGGAGAGTGTAGGTGAGACGGAGGAAAGATGATTAGTTCAGTTTTGGCCACATTGAGCTTTAGGAAGCGAGAGGAGAAGAAGGAGGATATAGCAGATAGACATTTCGGGATTTTGGACAGCAGAGATGTGGCATCTGGGCCAGAGAGGTAGATCTGGGTGTCGTCGGCATATAGGTGGTATTGGAAGCCATGGGACTTTATGAGTTGTCCTAGGCCAAATGTGTAGATAGAGAAAAGTAGGGGTCCTAGGACAGAGCCTTGAGGGACGCCAACAGAGAGATGGTGGGATGAAGAGGTTGTGTGAGAGTGGGAGACACTGAAAGTGCGATTTGAGAGGTATGAAGAGATCCAAGAGAGGGCAAGATCTCTGACACCAAGGGAAGAGAGGGTCTGTAATAGGAGGGAGTGGTCAACGGTATCGAAGGCTGAGGACAGGTCTAGGAGTAGGAGTATAGAGAAGTGCTTGTTCGCTTTGGCAGTAAGCAAGTCATTTGTGATTTTAGTCAGGGCAGTTTCGGTAGAGTGATGTGGACGGAAGCCGGACTGTAGGTTGTCAAAGAGAGCGTTAGAGGAGAGGTGGGAGGAAAGTTCAGCATGGACATGCTGTTCCAGGAGTTTTGAGGCAAGTGGGAGTAGTGATATGGGGCGATAGCTGGTAGTAGAGGTTGGATCGAGGGAAGGTTTCTTTAGGATAGGTGTGACTGTTGCATGTTTAAAGGCAGAGGGGAAGGTTCCAGTCGTTAAAGATAGGTTGAAGAGGTGGGTTAAGGCTGGAGTAAGGATGGTGGTGAGGTTGGGAAGGAGGTGGGATGGCATGGGGTCAAGTGCGCAGGTGGTGAGGTGCGCTTTTGAGAGAAGACGTGCAAGCTCTCCTTCGGTGATGGTGGGGAGGAAGTTTATGGGAGAGGGGCAGTGGTCAGCTACATGAAGGGGTTGTGGTGGCTGAGCAGAGAAGACTTGCCTTATTAGGTCGATTTTTTCTTGGAAATAGGTGGCAAAGTCTTCTGCAGAAATGAGGGAGGTTGGAGGGGGCAGTGGTGGGCGAAGGAGGGAGTTGAAAGTGTTGAATAACTGTTTGGGGTTGTGTGTTAGAGAGGATATGAGGTTTCTGAAGTAATCGTGTTTAGCGGAGGTGAGGACTGAGCGAAATGTGTGAATTGCATTTTTGAATGTGGTGAAGTCTTCCTGGGAGTGCGTTTTCTTCCACCGCCGCTCTGCAGCCCTAGACCTTTGCCGAAGTTTTTTAGTGAGGCTGTTGTGCCAGGGCTGTCTATTGATTCGTCTCACTCTGCCATGCACAAGGGGAGCGACTGAATCAATAGCTGATGTGAGGGTGGTGTTGTAGAAAGTGGTGGCGCTGTCTGTGTCGTGGAGGGACGATATGGAGGACAGTGGGAGGATAGAGTCGGCGAGGGTGTGCATGTTGAGGTGTGCAAGGTTTCTGCGGGGATGTGCTAGGTGCTGGACAGGGGGGGTAGGTGAGGAGGACAGGGCTGAAAAGGTCAGAAGATGGTGGTCAGATAGGGGGAGGGGGGAAGTTGTGAAGTCAGAAAGGGGACAGAGGCGGGTGAAGATAAGGTCTAGTGTGTGTCCATCTTTGTGGGTGGCAGAGGTGGACCACTGAGTTAAGCCAAACGACGAAGCAAGGGAGAGGAGTTTGGAAGCAGCTTGTATAAGATGGAGATGAAAAGAAAGTGATGAATCTTATTAATGTAGATGTCATCTATAAGGTACCTGGATGTAAATGTTTATTTAAAAAAAAAAAAATCTTTATTTTTATATAGCGCTAACATATTCTGCAGCGCTTCACACACATCAGGAACACTGTCCCCATTGGGGCTCACAATCTAAATTCCCTATCTTTATGTCTTTGAAGTGTGGGAGAAAACTTGGTACCCGGAGGAAACCCACACAAACACGGGGAGAACATACAAACTCCTTGCAGATGGTGTCCTTGGTGGGATTTGAACCCAGGACCCCAGCGCTGCAAGACTGCAGTGCTAACCACTGAGCCACCCATCTTATCAGTACATTTTGGTTCCTGTATGGTCCGCAGTCTGATGACAAAAACACCCAGCATCTCCTTATCATTGTTAAGGATATAGTGAAAGTTGTGGTTTCATGTGATACAATTGTATATGGGATTCACTTGACATTACAATTGATCATTGTACTAAGCTTGGGTTTGTGTTCATGTACTTTATGATGGTTCTGGTGATGTATTCATGTACTGATGGTGGTTCTAATGAAGTATTTATTTACTAAAAATGGTTCTAGTGTCATATTCATGTACTATTGATTGCTCTGGTGTTCTCTTCATCATTGTTACATGAATACATTACCTGAGCCATTAGAAGTACATCAATACAGCATTAGAACAACCATCCTACATAAATATGTCACTAGAACCATACATTAGCACAGTCACTATCAGTACATGAATACATCACCATAAACACCATCTGAACATAAATATGGCACCAGAACCACCATCAGTACATGAATACATTACCAGAACCACCATCAGTTTTGTGCAAACTGTCACATGACTAACATACAAACCTTCATATGTATCCCTTTATTTATAATGGGGGGGTCTGTTTAGTTTTCATTAGGGTAGCCGTCAAATGATGAACACTTTAAACTGAAACAAAATGGCTCCCATTATAGTTAAGCTATATTGGTTTCCATACCTATCTTTGGGTCTGACATCTAATATATAAATCTGAGTGTAAGTATGTATGAGTGTGTGTGTGTGTGTGTGTGTGTGTGTGTGTGTCCGCTAAAGGAATTCACACTGTCACATGTACAATCACAACATTTTGCACAGACACTCCATTTGACTCAGGAAACGTCATAGACTATGTTTTGAGGGGAAATTTTAACCCCGCACTTTACCGTTATTCAGCAAAAAACCTGCCTCCATTAAAGTCAATGGAGCTGGGAGCCACAATGCAACCAGAACTTCAGAAGAATGCACAGCCACACCCTTGAATGGAATGTTGGCATGTCACAATGCAGCCAGGGAAAGAGACAGACAGACAAAGAGACAGGGAAAGAGACAGACAGGGAGAGAGACAGACAGGCAGAGACAGACAGACAGACAAAGAGACAGACAAAGAAATAGACACACACAAAGAAACAGGGAAAGAGATAGACACAGGGAAAGAGATAGACACAGGGAAAGAGACAGACACAGGGAAAGGGACAGACACAGGGAAAGAGACAGACATGGAAAGAGACAGACAGATAAAAAGAGAGAAACGGACAGACACAGACAGAGAGGGAGAAAGACCGAGAGGGAGACAGACTGAGACTGGGAAAGAAACAGAGAAACATTTACTATCCCGGGCAACACCGGGTGCTGCAGCTAGTTTAAAATAATTTTGAACTTCTGGAATAAATATCGCTATTTGTTCCTCATATTGTATAAATAAACTGCAAACAATGGATGATTCTATATCTAATTTTGAAATTTAACTCCCTGTTAAAGGGAATCTGTCAGCAGGTTTTTGCTATCTCATTTGAGAGCAACACAATGTAGGCAAACAAACCCTGAATCCAACGATGTATCATTTAGTTTACCAGGTGAAGCAGTTGTGACACAATCAGAGTTTTTAGATTTAGCAATACAGGAGAGCTGAGAAAGCTAACCACACCCACACCAGACTCGCTCTTACAATGAAAATAGACTGCGAGCTTCTAATCACAGCAGGTGCATGTTGGAATACCCGACATGAGGTAAAGTAGTCAGAGCAATGATAAACCATCATTGCAAAAAAACAACAGCACATACCTTGATAAGTAAGGCATCACTGAAATCTATGTTTTAACCCCTACAGCATACTGTCTTCAGATTACATAGCAAAAAATGCTGACAGATTCATTTTAAGTCATATTCCTAAAGTATACCACTTTTTTTACTATTGTCAGCATTTTTTGATGAAAAAAATAACAATTTTAGTGGAATTGGTTACAGCAATGAAGAACAAACTTATTAAATGTTCAAGTTCTTATATTCATTGTCTGTATACCTTAGCGTCTGAGAGCGCAGTTATTTATTTGTTTCTTTAGTTCATGTTCAACATGCACCTGTTCACACTTGTCTGTTAGGAAGTGCTGTCAGTTTTCCCATTTTGGATTATGGGGTCATGTCTTCGCATTGAGCACTGTTAGGCTACTTTCACGCATCAGTTTTTTGGCATCAGGCACAATCCGGCATATGCCTGATGCAACGGATCCGGCGCAGAATATGCAAAAACAGTTGCGCTGGATTCTTTTATTTTCCGTCAAAAAAATGGACCTGGCACATCCGTTTTGTCCGTTTTTTTGCCGCATCAGTTTTATACAATAAATTGGAGCATGCTCAGTTTAAAAAAACGGATCCGGTGGCCGCATCTGGCTTTTGCCGCATTACGCCAGATCCAGTGTTCATAGGCTTCCATTGCAAATCATGCCGGATCCGGCGTGAATGTTACAAGAGACGTTCCATATGGCCGCCGCATTAGCCAATTACGCCGGATCCGGCAAAATCCGGATGCAAAGCAATGCCATCAAGCACAATCAATAGGGATAAAACAGATCCGACGCCGGATGCGTTTTATCCGTTTTTTTGCCTGATGGAAAAAAACTGATGTGTGAAAATAGCCTTACTCATCAGCTTAAAGTGATTTTTTAATTTCCTAGTAGCAGATTCCTACCCACCCATAATATTGTTATTATACCTATACCGCCCACATAGAGGCACCGCTAGATTGTGATATAGCATACGAGATACACCTTGATGGTAGCTGCTGGGCTCTTATAAAACTACCCTTTTATACGCTAAGCACCTCAATTTTTAAATGTATTTCCTTAGCAGAAATGCATGTCCAAGTAACTATATTCAATGTCTGTATAACTTAGCATTTCAGAGTGCAGCTATTTATTTGTTAGTTCATTCCAGAGCTCTTGATGTTCCTTTTTCCACGGTGCCCAACATAATCAAGAAATTTACAACTCATGACACTTTAGCTAATCCCCTAGAAAGAAGAGAATAATTGATGAATGATTGCAACACAAAATAGTCCAGATGGTGATTAAGGAGCCTCAATGAAGCCCCAAAGAAATTCAAGCTGTCCTGCAGGCTCAGGGTGCATCAATGTAGCGCAAACTATCCAAGGACATTTGAATGAAATGAAACATTATGGCAGGAGACTCAAGAGGACACCACTACTTGACACACAGACATAAAAAAGCTAGTCTACAGTTTTCCATAACACATGAGTACGTGAGTAAGCCAAAATTCTTCTGGGAAAGTGTGTTGTGTACAGATGAGCCAAAGTTGGAGCTTTTTGGTAAAGCACATCATTCTACTATTTATTGAAAACTGAGTCATACAAATAAAATAACACAGTCAAATATGGTGGAGGTTTAAAAATGTTTTTGCATTGTTTTGCTGCCTCTGGAGCTGGGTGCCTTAACTGTGTGCATGGCATCAAGAAGTCTAAAGATTACCAAAGCATTTTGGGTCACAATGTAGCTCCCAGTGTCAGAAAGCTGGGTTTGTGTCCTTGGTCAAAAAAAAAAAATCTTTATTTTTATATAGCGCTAACATATTCTGCTGCACTTTACATACATCAGGAACACTGTCCCCATTGGGGCTCATAATCTAATATCCCTATCTGTATGTTTTTGGAGTGTGGGAGGAAACCAGAGTACCCGGAGGAAACCCACGCAAACACGGGGAGAACATACAAACTCCTTGCAGATGTTGTCCTTGGTGCAATTTGAACCCAGGACCCCAGCGCTGCAAGTCTGCAGTGCTAACACTGAGCCACTGTGCCACCCTTGGTCATGGGTCTTCCAGCAGGACAATGACCCCAAACATACTAAAGTAGTACCCAGAAATGGATGGAAACAAAGAAAGAGAGTTCTGAAGTGGCAGCAATGAGTACAGATCTAAATCCCATTAAACACCTGTGGAGAGATCTTAAAATTGTTGTTGGGAGAAGGCCCCTTCAAGAATTATTAGAGACTTGGAGCAGTTTGCAAAAGAAGAGTGGTCCTAAATTCCAGCTGAGAGGCGTGAAAAGCTTGTTGATGGCTATAAGAAGTGATTGATTGCAGCTATTTATTCCAAAGTGAGTGCAACTGAATATTAAAGGGAAGGTATCGTCAAAAAAAAAATAATAATAACTGAAAAAATGTAAAGTAATAATGTTTAAATGTTTTGCTTAAATATTATTTTTTTTTTTAATTGTGCAAAATATAAAAAAAAAAAAAATAAAAAGTTTGATATTTTCCACTGTTAAACACTAGGGGGAGCAGCTTCTGAAATCCTACAGAATTCCACTGTATAAAAAGCTCAGATTACAACCTGCCGTAAAGAGGGCGGAGTCTGCTCTCCTGTGTGTGATGGCGCCTCCCCTCTCCTAATCTGAGTGTTTACAACAGATAACAGAGAATGACATGTAAGGACACAATGCACAGCCATTTTCCTGGTGACCAGAAATGTCTAAAGTGTCACCAAGGACAGCAGGAGTATAACACAGGATAGGATTAGATACACGGCTCTGCAGACAGTATCACACAGGATAGGATTAGATACACGGCTCTGCAGACAGTATTACAGAGGACAGGATTAGATACACGGCTCTGCAGACAGTATCACACAGGATAGGATTAGATACACGGCTCTGCAGACAGTATTACAGAGGACAGGATTAGATACACGGCTCTGCAGACAGTATCACACAGGATAGGATTAGATACACAGCTCAGCAGACAGTATCACACAGGAGAAGATTAGATACACAGCTCAGCAGACAGTATCACACAGGATAGGATTAGATACACAGCTGTGCAGACAGTATCACAGGATAGTATTAGATACACAGCTGTGCAGACAGTATCACAGGATAGGATTAGATACACGGCTCAGCAGATAGTATCACACAGGAGTATTAAATACACAGCTAAGCAGACAGTATCACACCGGACATGATTAGATACACAGCTCAGCAGACAGTATGACACGATAGGATTGGATACACGGCTCTGCAGACAGTATCACACAGGATAGGATTAGATACACAGTTCAGCAGACAGTATCACACAGGATAGGATTAGATACACAGCTGTGCAGACAGTATCACAGGAGAGGATTAGATACACAGCTCAGCAGACAGTATCACACAGGATAGGATTAGATACACAGCTCAGCAGACAGTATCACACAGGATAGGATTAGATACACAGCCCTGCAGACAGTATCACACAGGATAGGATTAGATACACAGCCCTGCAGACAGTATCACAGGATAGGATTAGATACACAGCCCTGCAGACAGTATCACAGGATAGGATTAGATACACAGCTGTGCAGACAGTATCACACAGGAGAAGATTAGATACACAGCTCAGCAGATAGTATCACACAGGAGTATTAGATACACAGCTAAGCAGACAGTATCACACCGGACATGATTAGATACACAGCTCAGCAGACAGTATGACACGATAGGATTGGATACACGGCTCTGCAGACAGTATCACACAGGAGTATTAGATACACAGCTAAGCAGACAGTATCACACCGGACATGATTAGATACACAGCTCAGCAGACAGTATGACACGATAGGATTGGATACACGGCTCTGCAGACAGTATCACACAGGATAGGATTAGATACACAGCCGTGCAGACCATATCATACAGCAGAGGATTAGATACACAGCTTTGCAGACATCACACAGGATACGATTAGATACATAGCTGAGCAGACAGTATCACACAATAGGATTAGATACACAGCCCTGCAGACAGTATCACATGATAGGATTAGATACACAGCCTTGCAGACAGTATTACACGATAGGATTAGATACACAGCTCAGCAGACAGTATCACACAGGAGAGGATTAGATACACAGCCCTGCAGACAGTATCAGACAACATAGGATTAGATACACGGCTCAGCAGACAGTATCACATGACAGGATTAGATACACAGCTCAGCAGACAGTATCACATGACAGGATTAGATACACAGCCGTACAGACAGTATCACACAGGAGAGGATTAGATACACAACCCTGCAGACAGTATCACCAGTACACACACAGGTACTCACATGCAGTGGCGCGCGCACACACACACACACACACACACACACACTCACACACACACACACAATCACCCCTGATGGGGACCTTGTGCCACACACACACACACACACACACACACAATCACCCCTGATGGGGACCTTGTGCCACACACACACACACACACACACACAATCACCCCTGATGGAGACCTTGTGCTACACATACACACACACACACAC
The DNA here is from genome assembly GCF_048569485.1 of Anomaloglossus baeobatrachus. Taxonomy (NCBI): domain Eukaryota; kingdom Metazoa; phylum Chordata; class Amphibia; order Anura; family Aromobatidae; genus Anomaloglossus; species Anomaloglossus baeobatrachus. The sequence goes on along the minus strand of NC_134354.1, from coordinate 192,000,264 downwards.
ACACATACACAATCACCCCTGATGGGGACCTTATGCCACACACACACAATCACCCCTGATGGGGACCTTGTTCTACACACACAATCACCCCTGATGGGGACCTTGTGCTACACACACACACAATCACCCCTGATGGGGACCTTGTGCCACACACACACTCAATCACCCCTGATGGGGACCTTGTGCCACACACACACAATCACCCCTGATGGGGACCTTGTGCCACACACACACACAATCACCCCTGATGGGGACCTTGTGCCACACACACACACACACACACACAATCACCCCTGATGGGGACCTTGTGCTACACACACACACACACACACACAATCACCCCTGATGGGGACCTTCTGCCACACACACATACACACACACACACACACCTTTCACATCATTCCTCCCTGTGACCTCCGGTGGGCACTCCAGGCAGCTGTGCTGCATGCCATCCTCCCCTGCGTCCGGCCGACATTTCACACATCCGATCGCATACACTCACACATGCGATCGCATACTCTCACACAACCGATCGCATACACTCACACACACTCACAATATCACACATACCTGTACAATCGCGCGCACACACTCACAATATCCGGAGATATCACATGCTTCCCATGTGATCCTCTCGCAGGTCCTGGAAACTCACTGCACAGCATCACAAGCGCCGACACACACTCACAATCACCCCTGATGGGGACCTTGTGACACACACACACACACAGCAGCGGCGGCGGGCAGAGCTGGGGGAGCTGCGGCAGCCGGCAGAGCGGGGACTTGGGAGAATGGAGGGAGGGGGGTGTCATTGGAGAGGGTAACGGCGGGGGGGAGGGGCGGCATCAGTAGCTGGGGCAGAGCAGGAGCTGAGGAAAATGAGGGAGGGATGGGATGTCATCGGAGACAGTAACGAGGGGAGGGGAGGCGGCCCGTACTCACACATCCCGGCGGGTGACAGGGGTAAAGTGGATCAAACACCACACGCTGTGAGCTCCACAATAATGGCGCTGAACTCCTCCCTCTGTTGTGTTCTGGACAGCCCAGGGGGCGCGTCCAGGTCACAGCACACGCCCACTGTAACGTACTTCATGGGGTCGGAGCCCGACTATCAGAGTCTATGCACAGGGGCTGCCATAAAGGAAGGAGTTACTGTCGTTACACACACGGCAAATCCAGCATGGCAGCCCCCAGTGCCTCCAGTAAAATAAGAATTACATAAAAACTAAATAAGCTGCGATTTTCATTTTGTATTAGAAATACTTGATTTCATAATCACTATTTTTAATAAAAAAATAAAAAACTGCGACACCTTCCTTTTAAGTTGAGGATGCCAACTATTTTGTCTGGCCCATTTTTGGGGTTTTGTGTGAATTTATGTTCAATTTGCCTTTTTTTTTTCACTGCTTTTTTTTGTATTGTTCGAATACACAGAAAGGAAATAAACGTGTAATTGCAATAATTTTCTGAGAGAAATGCTTTATTTTCTGGAACAATTTCAAAGATGCCAACACTTTCGGCGGTTACTGTATATTTTACCAAAACAAGTTTAAAAAAGTAAAAAGAAATTCTCCAAAATATCAATAAAAGAAGATGCACATTGTATGAAGGTACTGTTCCGGTGTTTATGCATGTTGATGTTAACTATCCTATCTAAATATTCCTTGTTATTTTTACATGTTCTACAGAAAAAAAAGAAAGGAAAAATAAATGCTCAAAATAGCAAATGAAGTGTTAGAAAAATACTGTCTGTCACACAGGCAAACACTGGCAGATGGGCACAGCAAGCTGGCAGTGAAAGATCTCTGTGAGCTCTGAAATACTGGAGGTCTTATTTGGCTGACACACATATACGAGTATATATATATATATATATATATATATATATATATATATATATATATATATATATATATTATTTAATTTAGACATAATTTCACACAAAACTACAAAAATGGGCCAGACAAAATTGTTTGCACTCTCAACTTAATATTTGTTTGCACATCCTTTGGAATAAATAACTGCAATCAGTTGCTTCCTAACACTATCAAGAAGCTTCTTACACCTCTCAACTGGATTTTTGGACCAGTCTTCTTGTGCAAACTGCTCCAAGTTTCACATACTGTGGGGAAAATAAGTATTTGATACAATGCCGATTTTGCAAGCTTTCCCATCTAAAAAGAATGGAGAGGTCTGTCATTTTTATCCTAAGTGCACTTCAACTGTGACAGACAGAATAAAAAAAAATCAGAAAATCACATTGTATGATTTTTAAATAATTAATTAGCATTTTATTGCATGAAATAAGTATTTGATCACCTTCCAACCAGCAAGAGTTCTGGTTCTCACTGACCTGTTATTTTTCTTTAAGAAGCCCTCTTACTCTGCACTCATTTTCTGTATTATTATTGCACCTGTTTGAACCCGTTACCTGTATAAAAGACACCTGTCGACACAATCAATCATACTCCAACCTCTCCACCATAAGCAAGACCAAAGAGCTGTTTCAGGGCAACAGTTATAAAATTGTAGACCTGCACAAGCTAGGATGGGCAATAGACAAGCAGCTTGATGAGAAGGAAACAACTGTTGGCGCAATTATTAGAAAATGGAAGAAACACAAGATGACTGTCAATGTTACTTGGTCTGGGGCTGCATGCAAGATATCGCCTCCCGGGGTAAGGATGATTTTGAGAAAGGTCACAAATCAGCCCAGAACTACACGGGAGGACCTGGTCAATGACCTACTTAGAGCTGGGACCACAGTCTCAAAGACTACAGTTAGTAACACACTACACAGTCATGGATAAAAATCCTGAAGGGCATGCAAGGTCCCTATGCCAGCACATGTCCAGGGCCATTTAAAGTTCACCAATGACCATCTGGGTGACTCAGAGGAGGTATGTGGGCAGATGAGACCAAAATAAAACTTTTTGGTATCAACTCCACTTGCCGTGTTTAGAGGAAAAAGGATAAGTACAACCTCAAGAACACTGTCACAATTGTGAAGTATGGGGCTGGAAACATCATATTTTGGGGGTGCTTTTCTGTAAAGGGGACAGGACGACTGCACCGTATTGACTGGAAGATGGATGGGGTCATGTATCGTGAGATTTTGGCTATCAACCAACTTTTCTCAGTAAGATCATTGAAGATGGGTTGTGGCTGAGTCTTCCAGCATGACAAGGACCCGAAACACAACCAAGGAGTGGCTCTGTATAAAGCATTTTAAAGTAATGGAGTGGCCTAGCCAGTCTCCAGGCCTGAATTCAATAGAAAATCTTTGGATGGAACTGAAACTCAATTTTGCACAGACAGACCCAAAATGGGAAATATCTGGAGAAGATCTGTATGAAGGAGTGGGCCAAAATCCCTGCTGCAGTGTGTGCAGACTTGGTCTTGAACTACAGGAAACATCTGACATTTCTTCAATTGCAAACAAAGGGTTCTGTACCAAATATTATGTTCTGTTTTTCAATCATATCAAATACTTATTTTATGCGATAAAATGCATATTAATTATATTATTTAAAAATCATACAATGTGATTTTCTGGATTTTTTTTTTACTCTGTCACAATTGAATTGTAACTATGATAAAAATTACAGACCTGTCCATCTTTGTAGGTGGGAAAACTTGCAAAATCGGCAATGTATCAAATACTTATTTTCCCAACTGTATGTCAGACCTGGAGTAGTTTGCACAAGAAGACTGGTCCAAAAATCCAGTTGAGAGGTGTAAGAAACTTGTTGACAGTGTTAGGAAGCAGTTGATTGCAGTTATTTATTCTAAAGGGTGTGCATCTAAATACTAAATTAAGAATGCTAACAATTTTGTCCAGGCCATTTTTGGAGTTTTGTATGAAATTATGTCTAATTTTCCATTTTTTTGTGTGTTCTTCCAATATACACAATAAAAATAAACATGTCTATATCAAAATCTGTAATTGCAATCATTTTTTTTTATCTTCACTGTATTTGAAGGGTGCCTTCTTCCAACAGCAATTTTAAGATCTCTCCACAGATGTTCAATGGGATTTAGATCTGGACTGATTGCTTCTGAGATAAATAAAACATTTTTTAAATAAACTGAGTGTGTTTTTTGTTGTATATGAAAATTGGATTGGCTTTCTGCTGGTATGCCAAGTTGCATTTTTCAAAGATAAAACTAAATAATAGAGAGTTATAAAACAAGAGGCGCTCCCGTTTAACACCGTAGGCAACTGTTGAGGATTAGTTGGAGGGTTGGTCGCTCACCTGACGAAGTTGTGCACAGCATAACTGTGAAGATTAATGTATAATCCAATTATAGCAATTGTGGCTGCTGCTGTGGCCACTTTACTCACATATTGGGTGCTGCCACTGACAAAGGTTAATCTAGGCGGTAAGTACAAAAACTTCTATTTTGAAAAGACAACCTTTGGATATGAAGCTGAACACATGCACTCAACTTTGTTCGACCATGGAGAGGGCTATTCTAAGTGAATCTGTTTTGTTAAAACACTGTATGGTCACCATGCTGCAGCTCAGTTTCAGGGTGTTAGCAACTTCTTATAACTTTGGCCATCTTTATGTAGAGCAACGATTCTTTTTTTCAGATCCTCAGAGAATTCTTTGCCATGAGGTGCCATGTTGAACTTCCAGTGACTGGTATGAGAGTGTGTATAAGAGCGATAACACAAAATTTAACACACCTGCTCCCCATTCACACCTGAAACCGTATAACACTAATAAGTCACATGACTCCGTAGAAGGAAAATGGCTAATAGGACACATTTTGTCCATTTACACTTATAGGGTGTACTCACTTTTGTTGCCACCAGTTTAGATAGTAATGTCTTTGTTGAGTTATTTAGAGGGCACTAGTGATGGGCGATCCCGAACTGAAGATCGGGGTTCGTACCGAGCGCTTAATGATCGTGCACACGATCCCGAACATGAGATTTCCTGGAAAGCTCGTGTTACAGTTCGGGTCCAGGGGATGTAAAAAAAAAGCACTTTATTAAAAAACATTATGATCATACTTACAGGTCCCGCAGACTCTCTTTCCCGTCCGTTTCTGCTTCCGCGTCCAATCATTGCTGTGCCCCTGTTAAGCACCACTGCCTAAAGAACCTTCCATGACGTCATAGCCATATGACCAGTCTAGTGTGAATGTTGTACAAAAATTGGCTTACAGACTTGTCACATGGCTTTGACATCATCGAAGGTCCTGTTAACTGAACTTTGACTGTCACTGTGCGAGTGTCGAATTCGTATCCTCCGGTACTGCGGCACACTCTCCTGACAGGAGCAGTCGGCTGCATGTATTTCCATTCAGCTGAGGCGCTCATGTCCGGAGAGTGTCAGTCTATGCGGGATGATGCTGATGCGAGACTGCATGAGTCATACGCAAGTGGATCTCCGGCCTCAGTGTCAGCCTGCTTCTCACTCTACATAGATGCTGTCTGTACAGTGTGATGAAGCAGAGCTGACATTACAGTCACTTTTTTGATATACTGTAGGTAGCACAGTATTCAAATTACTATTGAAACTAACTCTTTGGTGACTTGCAAATAAAATTTTAGAATTTCTACTGAAAGTCTCGAAAAATCCCAAAGTTAAAATTTATATTTTGTTTTCCAATATAACAGAGCATTAATATGATACTTATTGTATGAATAAAAATAAAAAAAATGAGCTGGAGCGTGAGTTGGTACACATGCACGTTATAAGCACATGTTCACACTGGTAATAAGACAAAGAAAACCCAAGCTGAAAGTAATATGGACGTATAGAGAGTGCAGGTACTGTCCCGATTGGATACACATTATCACGGTGGGATGACTTCACACTTTTTTGATCAATAATAGTATTTACTAAGTACCCTATGCTTATTTATTTGCACCATGCTTTAGTTACAGCAGGGTATACATTCATTATTTTCGTCTTGTGTTTATTTTATGAATAGTATAAAGAAAATTCTTCTATAATTGTATGAGGATGAAACCATGTATCTGACTATTATCATATTTCATACTATAATTAGATCAAAGAGAGGAGAAATGTAATGGCTTGGAAATATAATACTAATTCACAGAGTTCTTATCGAACTACATTCTGATTATGGATGCTAAAGCAGTGCTACAGGACAAGAAGTCAACAACTTAGTTATTGGATTAAAAAGTTTTGTAGACAATTGCTGTTGCTGCAAATGTGAACAGTCAATGAGGGCCACTGTAATATGACAACCATCTGTAGATTGCTAATTGCATTGCTCCATTTTAATATAGACACCAACCTTAAAGAAATCTTACAGAGGTAGACTCCCATTCCCTTCCTGACATTGGATGTACTGCTTTGTTTAATGTCAGTTTCCAGGTGCTGAGCCTGTATCGTTTATGTCAGATGATGGCTGTATTATACAGCCAGCATCTGCCATAACATTAAGCCGAGCTGTTTTAATAAATTAAAGGGAACCTGTCAGGTCTCCTAGGCTCTGCAACACAGCAGCATTTATACCTGTATGCCAAAATTCCATGCATAACCAGACCTGTATAATGCAATTCACTAACATGAATTAGAAAAAAAAAATATTTATAAACCTTACTGTCCCTATGCTAATTAGGGCCTTGATTAGTCAAAGTGGCGTTGATTTCCCATACTATTCCCTGTGGGCGTGATATCATGATTTCCATGAGACAGCATCACCACCAGCCAATGTAAATATCACGCATGCGCACTGCTCATTTTGGCTGTATCAGTGCACCTCAAAAGCAGGGTGATACTTACCAGCTTCATTAGGCTCATTGCGCATGACTAGAAGTTAATAAGATGGCTTACATACATAGCTTCTGAACTTTCGCTCATGTGTAGTGCACCTAATGAATAACATGGAAAGAGGGCCGACTAGTCTAACAACCCTCCTTCGACTAGTCAAGGATCTAATTAGCATAGGAACAGTGAGGTTTATAAGTTATCTTCTTAAACATTCATATTAATGAATAGCTGCTGGGTTGGACCTGGCAGGTTCTCTTTAAAAACAAAAAAGTGCTATTGCTGTGTCTGCAAAAGTCTGATCTATCAAAAGATAAAACAAATTAACCTGGTTGGTAAATAATAAATAGAAATTAAGGGTTGAAAAAGGCAGTATGGATCCAGTGACAGCGGGTAACCTCAGTGACAGCTCAGCTGATCGCACGGCTGTCTTCATTAGCTGCGTGGAGGTGACCGGAGCGGCGGTGTATTCTGCAGCTCCTGTCACCTCCATGCAGCAGAGCTGGAAGCGACGCTGGACCATCCTGGATGACGCCGGACATGGAGGGCTTTTTCGGGCTGATTAAATTGTTGAACCAGGGTATATGTGTGTGTTTTTTATTTCTAATAAAGGATTTTTTTCTGGTGTGTGTGTGTTTATTTACTGTAATTTACAGATTAATCATGGAGGGTGTCTCATAGATGCCTGACATGATTAATCTAGGACTTATTGGCAGCTATGGGCTGCCATTAACTCCTTATTACCTCGATTTGCCAAAGCACCAGGGCAAATCGGGAAGAGCCGGGTACAGCCCCAGAACTGTCGCATATAATGTATGCGGCAATTCTGGGCGGCTGCTGACTGATATTGTTAGGGTGGGGGGCTCCCCATAACGTGGAGCTCCCCATCCTGAGAATACCAGCCTTCAGCCGTATGGCTTTATCTGGCTGGCATTAAAATTGGGGGGGACCGCACGCCGTTTTTTTTTAATTATTTATTTATTTATTTTACTGCACAGTATAGACACGCCCACCGGCTGCTGTGATTGGGTGCAGTGAGGCACCTGTCACTCAGTGTGGGGGTGTGTCTCACTGCAACCAATCATAGGCGCCGGTGGGCGGGGAAAGCAGGGAATAGGAGATTGTTTAATGAGCGGCCGGCTTTTTCAAAATAGTAAAAGCCGCTGCAGCAGTGTGAATGCCGTGCAGCGCCGCGCCGGGGATCGAGGAACGGTGAGTATGAGAGAGGGGGGGAAACTTCAGTCACTCGGGGGATTAGCGGTCACCGGTGAATCCTTCACAGGTGACCGCTAATCAGTACTCGACACAGACAGAGCCGCGGTATGAGGATGAAGTCGGGTGAAGTTCACCCGAGTTCATTCTCATCGCGCAACTCTGTCTGCTGTCAGCCGACATTTATAAACGACATTGTGCATCACACACACGGACATTCCACACGGACATTCCACGTACACATACACGTTAATTCCACACGCACACACGGACGTTCTACACACAAACACGGCTAGCATACGCAATTCACACAGGTGCCACACGGACCATAAAAACAGACACAAAAACGGGACACGGACCCGAAAAACGGCCCGTAACACACGTGCGTGTTTTTCACGGACGTGTGAAGGGGGCCTTAAGCAGCTTTTATCAAGATCTCAGCTGTGTAGCTGTGATCTGGAGAAATGAATGAGCAATCAGATAGCTGATTGTTATAGTCCCCTAAGGGGGCTAGTAAAATAAAAATGTAAAAAATGTAAAAAAAATGTTTTAAAAAATTAAAAAAAAACCCAAAACCTAAAAGTTCAAATCACCCCCCATTCGGCCCATTGAAAATTAAAAAAAATTGGTCTCGCCGCATTAAGAAATGCCTGATCTATCAATGTATAAAATCAATTAATCTGATCTGTAAATGGTGTAGCAGCAAAAAAATTCCAAACGCCAAAATTACATTTTTTTGGTCGTCGCAAATTTTGCGCAAAATGCAATAACAAGCGATCAAAGTGTAGCATCTGTGCGAAAATAGTACCATTTAAAACGTCAGCTCAAAACGCAAAAAATAAGCCATCACTGAGCCATAGATTCCAAAAAAATGAGAACAGTACGGGTTTTGAAAAATGGCACAAAAAGTGCGCCACTGTTTTTGGACAAACTTGTGAAATTTTTTAACCCCTTAGATAAAAGTAAACCTATAAATGTTTGGTGTCCACAAACTCGTACTGACCTGAGACATCACACCAATACATCAGTTTTATCATATAGTGAACATGGTGAATAAAATATCCCAAAAACTATGATTTCATTTAAAATTACAGCTCGTCCCACAAAAAACAAGATATTATACGGCAAGATTGATGGAAAAATAAAAAGTTACAGCTCTCGGAAGAGGGAGAGTAAAAAAACAAAAACGGAAAAATGCTTGGCGGTGAATTGGTTAACAGTAGAGTTGAGCGATGTTCGACGCTCGAGGATCGCCAGTTTCATGTTCGAGTGATTTTGGCGGGTGTTCGAGAGGCTCGACGAACTCAAGCCTTTTGCTAAAAGCTCGACAGTGTGAGTAGCGTTCGAGAACGGTTCGATCAACAAAAAGCCTAGCTAGTTAGTAGCTGGCTTTTCACTGTAATAGTGTGAGTCACTGTGAATCACGCTATTATCAAAATTCAGCGTATAGTGTGCGAGGGGGGGGGGACGGGGTTTAGATCAGTGCTGCTGCTGAGTGCTGAGATAATGCCGATCGCCATTCTTATTTTTTTTCCATAACCGCGCGTACAGTGGGGTGGGCCAAGCTGTCAGCAAATCACAGAGACACACACTACAAAGTGGATTTTTGCCAGACAAGCAAGGGCATGTGTCATAGGCTGTGCATGTCATATGTCCTTGCCTTATAAGACACGGCCATTTTCCACGTCGCCGCCATTATCTGTCTGCTGCGTGTGGGTGACAGTCACCGCTCCTGCTGCTGCTGTTGTGTGCGCTATAGAGATACAGTGCAATCTACACAGCGCTTTAGGGATTACTGGTTATTTCAGCCCTTTTTAGCCCTTTGGCGTTCATAGCCATAGCTGCTAGGCAGGTCTGTGCAAATGCTGTGTAAGGCTATGTTCGCACGTTGCGTTTTTTTCCGCGTTTCTGCAGCGTTTTTGGCTGCAGCGTTTTTGCGCAAAAACGCATGCGTTTTTGATTTCCAGCAAAGTCTATGGGAAAAGCAGAAATCCTGTCTGCACTTTGCTTTTTGTTCAGCAGCGTTTAATTTGCATATTTGTGGTCAAAAACCATGCTGAAAAAGAAGCAGCATGTCAGTTGTTTTTGCCATTTCTGCAGCGTTTCCTTAACATTGGAGTCAATGAGAAATGGCAAAACGCATGTTGAAGTGAATATTCTGCGTTTAATGTGCGTTTTACATGCTTTTTACCAGCGTTTTCCTAATCAAAAACACAGGTGCAGTAGGGAAAGAACCCAGGCACAAACGTCATTACCTACATCACTTCCTTTTTACTATAAATACAGAGCTGAGTATGTTTCAGTGCCTGCTACTATTGTGATTTATCATAATATAAATACTTTGAGCTACTGAAATATAAAATGGCTTGGTTCCAGCGAATGAAGATCGATGTGGCAAAATTAATTGCTATGGTAAGTACATGATTTTTTTCATTTTTATACATATTTATCTTTGAATATAGTTTTTAACTTATTGCTAAATGCCTTTAAAAATAAACTTAATATTCCTTGACAACTACACAAATTGTTGCAATCCTACAACTAAAGTAAATTGTGTGTTTAACATGTTAGAAATACATACCGTACCTTCTTTAATTGTTGTATATGTGCTATGATGTTTGTTTCATGATTTTGCTTCAAAAATGTTATAATGATAATGTAAAGCTTTATAATCTTATAAATTTAGTAATCACTTCATTACAATTTTTTAAAATTATGTAACAGGTTGAATCCATGCCATGCCTATGGGATCCTACATGCCCTGAATATATGCAGAAAAACAAGAGGATGGACTGTTGGGGAACAATCTGTGCAGAACTGTTCCCACAATGGCATGAGGCTGATGCAGCCTTACAACATAAAATTGGTATATTTGTTGTTTAAATTAATTATTTTATAATTTTACTCTAATTTTTAGAATTAATTTTTCATTTTTTTTTTTTAATTGCAAAATTAAAATAGAGCTTGATGTGCGGAAAAGGTGGCGTTCTGTTAAGGACAGATTTCACAAGCTAAGGAATGAGGGCATGAAAAGTGGCAGTTCACCGAGAAAACCCAATTTCATCTATTATGATGAACTGTCATTTTTATGCACAAGTCGGAAAACTAGAGAGTAAGTATTCATGTAACAGTATGTTAACATTGTTTTATAAAAATAATGTTATCATCACAATAAATTACATTGTATTTGATTGATTTTTATGTTTTCTTTCCCTTCAACAGAACTTCAGGAAATGTAGCAGCAGAAACACCTGTTGATGATGAAGAAGGGCAAGAGAGCCTTCATCACCAACACCAGGAAGGGCCATCAGGCAATATAGAACAAATTTCCTCTGAAAATGAAGGGGAGATAGAAATTGGTAGTGTCCCAGAGAAATCACCACCTAGACCTACACCAATTACCTCAGGTCCCACAAAATATATCAAGCCAAAAAACAAAAGAAAAAACACCAAAAATATACAATTAGAGGAGGAAGTTATTTGTAACGAAACATTAAAATTATTAAATACTAGTGCCCAAGAAGATGACATTGATCATTTTGGCATTAGTATTGCAGGTAGAATTAGAAAAATTAAAGATGTTAAGAAAAAAAATACATGCATGACAGCCATATGTGGGATGCTGACTTGCTATGAGGAAGAGGGTAGTTTCCCTTCATCAGGCTCAATAATTTCTAAAATTGAACAGATTTTTGACGAAGTCAAAAACCCACCAGCCCAAAAGAATACTGCAACTATTGCCCCAAACCCAATCTACATACCAAAACCTTATTCTCTAAATCAAAATACTTATAATCAAAATGTGCACCAACAATATTTGCAACAAGCCATACAAACTCAAAAACACCAATCTAGCCAAATGAATATACAACCCCCGTTAAATGTAAATTTGCATTCACAACAACAACCTCATGGATATTTCAGCAGCCAATTATTTTCGGATAATTAATTTCATAATGTTCTAATCTTATTTTTCTGTGCTGTTTATAAAAAATTATGTATTCTTCATACATATAAATTATATGTTGCACATATGTTGTAATGTGCTTAAAAATTGCTTTATGACGTTAATAAAGCTTTGTAAAGAAATAAATTAATTTTTTGCACCAAAATCTGTGTTTGTATACTTTAATTTTGCTACATATGAAGTGTTTTCATGTTCAAACTTGATGATTTTAGAGTTATCATTGCTTCACGAAATGACATCATAACAAATTAACATAAACTAGACAGGAAAGGCAGACATTTTTGTATTTGAATCATTTAACTTTATTTTTGAGTTCAATGACATGACAAACGCATATGCGGTTTTTTTTAAGAAAAACGCATGTAAAAAGCGCTAAAAACGCACTAAAAACACATGCGTTTTTAGCGCTAAAAAATGGTCAAAAGCCATTTGGTCAAAAACCAAGGGAAGGAAAACGTGCAGAATAAACTGCAGGTACTCCGACGCAATGTGCGAACATAGCCTTAGATAACAGCGTCTGACTACCTCAGCTCAGGCAATTCCTTGCTGCATTTTTTCATTAGCAGGGATAGAAAGTGAGGCTTCCTTTGCAGTCCACTGACCCACAGCACCCGTGCATTCTACCCACCTGCCCATTTTTGCCACGCTATTTTATTTCCCCAAAGAGCTGACACTTTTTGTGCCATCCTAAAAGTGTCATGACCCTTATGGGTCATAAAAACTCCCACGTTTTTTGTTCTTGGTCTTCAATGATTGTCCACAGAAAGTAGTAGACATCTTACTTTTGCTGGAAGATGGCCTTTCTTCAGCAGATGTTAATGTAGTTTTCCCACCTACCCCACGGACACAAACTTTTTTCCTTTTTCCAACACGCCTGTTCCCCTTTCCACCAGCATCTGTCCTTTTGCCACTCATTTTGTTAGCAACAAGATTGGACACTTAAAATGTGGTAGCAAAAATGGAGAGGTGGTCTAGGTTTTTTGACAGCTGAATAACCAACACTGAGTATCCCAGTAAATTTTAGTATGCCCCTAACAGTGGCAGCACAGTTTGCAATTAGAATTGCGTAGCAAAAATGGACAGGTGTGTACCATGCACAGGTGCTGTACCGTGATTTCCAGCAAAGGAACACTAAGGGTATGTGCGCACGTTGCTTTTCACCTGCTTTTTACCTGCTTTTTTGCTGCTTTTTCTTCTGCGCTGTTTAATGCCAAAATGGATGTGTTCTTCTATTCAAGCAAAGTCTATGGGAATTTGGGTTTCTTGTTCACACTATGTTGTTCAAAATGCTGCCTTTTTGAGGCAGAACTTTGGTCAAAAACTCAGCTTTTCAAAGAAGCAACATGTCAATTGTTTTTGCCATTTGGGTTTTGCACTGCAAAGCTGAGTTTTTGACCAAAGTTCTGCCACAAAAAGGCAGCATTTTGAACAACATAGTGTGAACAAGAAACCCAAATTCCCATAGACTTTGCTTGAATAGAAGAACACATCCATTTTGGCATTAAACAGCGCAGAAGAAAAAGCAGCAAAAAAGCAGGTAAAAAGCAACGTGCGCACATACCCTAAGGTAGTATCCCAGTAAATTTGATTATGCTGCTAACAGTGTCAGCACAGTTTGCAATTAGAATTGCATAGCAAAAATGGACAGGTGTGTACCGTGAATGCCAGCAAAGGAACACTAAGGTAGTATCCCAGTCAATTTTAGTATGCCCCTAACAGTGGCAGCACAGTTTGCAATTAGAATAGCGTGGCAAAAATGGACAGGTGGGTAGAATGCACGGGTGCTGTGGGTCAGTGGACAGCAAAGGAACACTAAGTTAGTATTCCAGACACTTTTAGGATGGCACAAAAAGTGTCAGCTCTTTGGGGAAATAAAATAGCGTGGCAAAAATGGGCAGGTGGGTAGAATGCATGGGTGCTTGGGTCAGTGGACAGCAAAGGAACACTAAGTTAGTATTCCAGACACTTTTAGGATGGCACAAAAAGTGTCAGCTCTTTGGGGAAATAAAATAGCGTGGCAAAAATGGGCAGGTGGGTAGAATGCACAACACTTAATATGGGTAAGTCTGGAGCACTGTGCGGTTAGAATTCTTGAACGTACGGATACGGTTATAATACGTATCTATCTTCTTACCTTTGTATTGATTGGGTCAGTGTTTGCTCTGCTGTCCGGTTCCCTTCCCATCTTGGGCTTTTTACAGTGTCCACACTTTTTTCCTGTCATTGGTTGGATTATGTATTTAATCTATGGTGTCTGATTATGCACTCAGTATTTCTATTATAATGAATTGTTTTTTTAGAATTTTGTGATAAATAAAATCAATTAAATTATTAAACAGTTTGAGTATGCGTTATAATTATACTGTTGCATTTACTTATGGGTCATAAAAACTCCCAAGTTTTTTGTTCTTGGTCTTCAATGTGTATGATGGGAGTGACCCGATGATGAAATAATGAGGTCCAATTTTCTCCCTTTTTTTGTGATTATTTCCGTGGACAATCGGATGTGCTACCTTTTTTGCGGAACCGAACAACTGTAACAAAGGTAGATGATGCACAAAAAAAGAACAGGCTAGAATGGATCTCAAGTGCTCCAACAAGTGGCCTCTCCTCCACCTCAACTTCAACATCCAAAAAACAACAGTCCTCTGAGTTGTCACCCCAATCACACTTGCTTTCTCCCATCTCTCAAGTCTCCACCCGCCCTGCAGAGTATGCTGTAACAGAGATGGCTGAGTCTGCAGAGCTGTTCAGTCACACTATACCCTTGGAATCAGAGGTCTGCTCCCAAGCTACAGTGAGTACAGACCAGGAAATGGTCTGCAGTGATGCCCAGAAGCTTTGTGACTCAGATTCAGGCCCTGATGACCAACCTTCTGAGCATAATGTAGACCCTCATTCCCAAACTGTAACACCTGTTGGTGGAGACAATGAGGAACATACTGATGATGATGAGACGCAGATACCTGATTGGGATGACAACTTAACTATTCAGTCAGGGCAGGAAGAGGTTAGGTCTGAGGGCGAGGAGAGTGCAAACACAACACTTGATGATGAAGTTCTAGATCCCACTTACTGTCAACCCACAGTCAGGCACTTGAGGAGGTCACCAGAGGCGGTGGAGGAGGATGCGACTGATGACGAAGTAACCTTGCGCCTTCCTGGACAGAGTCGGAGTACTGGAAGCACATCAACAACTGCATCCTCAACCACAACTCTGCCTCTGAGCACAAGTCGGGGTGGCTCTGCAGGTCACATGGGCTCTAAGCCTTGCCTAGCCTTGTCCTTTTTTGACATCGCAAAGGATCTCCCAAATCATGTGATCTGTAATATTTGTCGCCAATCTATAAGTAGAAGCCAAAACCTCACTAGTTTGACAACTTCTTCCATGAATCGTCACATGAATAACAAGCATAAGTCCCAGTGGGAAGCTCACCGTGATACAATGGGGGCTAGCGGAGCGGGCCAACCACCGTCTACCCCTTCAAGTGCATCCACGCGCTCTTCATCCTCTATGACTGTGGGGACAGCTGTCACACATGTTTTTCCACGCAGACCTTCCACCTCTTTAACCGCAACAGGCAGTTTGCTTGGCAGGTCATCAGTTGTTTTGGAAGGGGAAAAAAGTGCTGGTGTAGATTTCTCTCAGACATCAAGAGCACCAAGTTTGGATGAAGGCAACATCATGTCTCCGCCTGCACTTTCCTCACAGACCTGCAGTTTTCCAGGGACAGCCTACTCCACACCGTCTAGAAACACCAGCCAGATTTCGGTCCCTCAGATGTGGACCAATAAAAGGCCATTTCCTCTGACCCATGACAAAGCTAAGAGGTTGACTTTCACCCTCTGTAAGCTTTTGGCTACCGAAATGCTGCCTTTCCGCCTGGTGGACACAGAGGATTTTCGAGACCTTATGTCAGTCGCAGTGCCCCAGTACCAGATGTCCAGTCGCCACTACTTCTCCAAGAAAGATGTGCCTGCGCTACACTAGCATGTCGCACAGAACATCACCGCTTCCTTGAGAAACTCAGTGTGTGACAGGGTGCATTTCACCACCGATACTTGGACCAGTAAGCATGGGCAGAGGCGTTACATGTCGCTGACTGGGCACTGGGTAACTATGGTGAGAGATGGAGAAAGGTCTGCGGAACAAGTCTTGCCGTCCCCACGACTTGTGCGTCAATCCTCTGTATGTATTAGTTCCTCCACTGCTTCTGCCTCCTCAACCTCGTCTGGGTCCTGCACCTCCACCCCAAGCCTGCCTGGTCAGGCTACCCGCGTTGTAACTGTGCACAAGGAATCCCGCACACCTCCTTACTATGCTGGCAGCAGAGCTCAACGGCATCAGGCGGTCTTTGCCTTGAATTGTCTTGGAAATAAAAGTCAAACAGCTGAGGAGTTGTGGTCAGCTCTTGCGAGCGAGTTTCGTAAACGGTTGTCTCCACTCAACCTGCAGCCAGGGAAGGCCGTGTGTGACAATGCTGCAAACCTGGGTGTGGCCCTTCGCCGGGGCAAGGTGACACACGTGCCTTGTATGGCTCACATGTTGAACCTTGTTGTCCAACAATTTTTACAGCACTATCCCGGCCTGGATGGGCTTCTGCACAGGGCACGGTCACTCTCTGCTCACTTCCGCCATTCAACCACTGCAGCTGACCAACTTGCATCGCTTCAGAAGTCTTTCGGCCTGCCGGTTCATCGCCTGAAATGCGATGTGCCGACACGCTGGAATTCGACTCTCCACATGTTGCAGCGACTGTGGCAGCACCGCCGAGCCCTGGTGCAATACGTTATGACGTATAGCTTAGGCCAACGAGATGCAGAGGTGGGGCAGATCACACTGCTGGAGTGGTCTCAGATCAAGGACCTATGCACCCTTCTGCACAGTTTTGATATGGCGATGAATATGTTTAACGCTGAAAATGCCATTATCAGCATGACAATTCCAGTCATTTACATGCTGGAGCACACGCTAAACAGTATTCGGAGTCAGGTGGTGGGACAAGAGGAAGTACAGGAGGATTCATATGCGCAAGGGATACCAACATCCACAAGGTCCAGACGTTCAGCATCAACAAGGCGGCAGGCATGGGACGGTAGGGGAGAGGGATTAACAAGGACGCATGGTAGCAGCTGAAATGTTGAGGAAGGTGCAGGAGCCCAGGAAGAAATGGAGGACGAAGTCTCGATGGACATGGAAGATTCAGCAGATGAGGGAGACCTTGGTCAAATTTCGGTTGAACGAGCTTGGGGGGAGATGTAATAGGAAGAAAGCACGGTTATCACCTTGCCGCCACAAACACAGCGAGGACTTGGTCTGCATGGATGCGCAAGACACATGACCATCTTCTTGCTGCACTACCTACAACATGATCCTCGGATTGTCCGAATTAGAAGTGATGATGCCTACTGGGTTGCCATACTATTAGATCCCCGGTACAAGTCCAAATTTGGAGAAATAATTCCAGCCATAGAAAGGGACACACGTATGCAGGAGTATCAGCAGAAGCTGTTACTCAATCTTAGCTCGGCTTTTCCACCAAACACTAGTTGTTCACAGAGTGAGTCTCCCAGTTGTAACTTGGCAAGCATGGGACTGTCTCGTCATTATCAGTCAAACTGTAACAGCAACACCGTATCTGGTGCTGGTAACAGCAATTTTATGGAATCGTTTCATAATTTTTTTAGACCATCCAATGCAAGGCCATAAGAGACAAGAAGTCTGACACATAGTCAACAGCTGGAGAGGATGACTACAGGAGTATCTCCAAATGAACATCGATGCCAAGAGTTTGCAACTGGAGCCTTGCTCATTTTAGGCTTCCAATGTTGAAAAATGGCCTGAGCTCACCACTTACGCCTTGGAGATCTTGTCGTGTCCTGCAGCCAGCGTTGTCTCGGAACGTGTCTTCACTGCTGCTGGGTGTGTGCAGACAGATAAGCGCACGCGTCTGTCCAGTGACAATGTGGACAGACTAACGTTCATCAAGATGAACAAGTCATGGATCCGCAAGGACTTTACTACCCCTGTGTCATCCTGGGGAGAGTAAAGGCTGGCGTATTTTTGACTGTGCTTGATGCAAATCTACCTGTCAAGTTTGCAACTGGGGCACAAGTGATGCCACTGAAGGGGTGTCTGTGGGGTCCAATTTTTGGAAAAAAGGGTGACTCTGCATGGAGTCCCCTTGCTGTGTTTTTAAAAATGAGCCAAGATGAACAAGCCATGGTTCAGCAAAGACTTTGCTACCTACCCCGGTGTCATCCTGGGGACAGTTCAGGCTGGCGTATTTTGGAATGTGCTTGATGCAAATCTACCTGTCAAGTTTGCAACTGGGGCACAAGTGATGCCACTGAAGGGGTGTCTGTGGGGCCAATTTTTGGACTCTGCTTGGAGTCCCCTTGCTGTGTTTTACATGATTTTAGAAGGGCATGACATGTCTATATCTGTGTCTCCTCCTCTTTTAACTCGTCCAGCTGTTTTGTTTTCGCATGAGTATATGTCCTTGTCACTTTCCCATGTGTTTGTGGTGTCTTGGCAGTTGTTTGTCACCTTTTGGACACCTTTGAAGGTGTTTTCTATGTGTTTTTATGTGTTTGTGTTTGCCTCCCATTGTTTTCAATGGGGTTCGAGAGGTTCGTCGAACGGTTCGTCGAGCCGAACTCGATCGCGGTCTCTGTTCGACGAACCGAACTCGAGCCTCTAGAGGCTCGCTCATCTTTAGTTAACAGTTAAAAGGACCCCAAACCCCATATAAGTCAATGGGGACCCAAATTTCTGTACTATAAAATGGCTGTCCAATGGTCATATTAAGGGCTAGGGGGCTGCAAAAGGAAGCAAAAAAATGGGGAAAATTGCCTTGCAAACAAAAGTGGATAGGGAATAAATAAGGGAATAAAAAAGTTACATTGGCTCCCACCTATTTTTAATAACCAGCTCAGGTAAAGCAGACAGTTAGGCTGCAACCCTCAGCTGTTAGCTTTATCTTGGCTGTTTTTAAAAAATACAGGGGACCCCATTGCATTTTTTAAAAATTATTTATATAAATAATTTAAAAGCGGCGTGGGGTCCCCCCTATTTTTGATAACTAACAAAGGTAAAGCAGACAGAAGGGGCTGATATTATTAGACTGGAAAGGCTCATGTTTATTTGGCCTTTCCCAGTGTAAAAATAGAAGCTTGCAGCCACCCCAGAAGTACACATCCATTAGATGTGCCAATTTTAGTGCTTTACCCAGCTCTTCCCGATTGCCCTGGTGCAATGGCAATTGGGGTAATACTTGTGGGGTTCATGTCAGCTGTGAATTGACAGTTGGCATCAAGCTCAGGGGTTAGGAAGGGATAGGCGTATATCAGACATTACCATTACTAACTCGGCAAGTATAGATTTTATAACATATACACAGGGAAAAAAGTTTACTTGAATAAAGATCCCCCTACACTCCCTCGTTCACCAATTTTTTAATTCAAATGAAATCCTGGACGTTCTGACGTCTAGCTATACTCGGTGGTAGTAGGACATATGCCAGAATGCCTTCCGCCTCAGAGCCAGCCGCCACTACATATATGCAGTGAGCAGTTAGAGAGATATAACATACCTGCCTATGCTTACTAGTCTACGTATCGGTGGTTATATGGACCTTGCCACTGATGGTGTTACCTCCAGGGTTTGAGGGATGGACAGCTGAATTCTTCCATGGGATGGTGTGGACATGCTCGTTGACACTGCTGGTGGTGGTGCAGTCACATTTTCTCTTTGCTGGGAGATAGCCCTGTTGATCATGAGGAGAAGGAAGAGGCCAAAACAGCAGCAGAAGAGGGAGTGTGTCGCCCTGGGCAAGCCAGGGGACACAGGTCACAACACCACCACACCCCACACTCCAGGTAGGCACACCTGCTAACCAGAAATCCTTGTTGCCTTCCTCCAGAGGTTGGTGATGCACACCAGGGGGTGGGCCAGGCGGTTGGCTCCGCCCACCAAGGAGCTCACAACACTGGAGGCAGGAAGTTCCAGGCAGATAGCCCAGGCAGGGCAAGTGTGAGGAGCTAAAGTGGAGGAGTTAAGAAAGTGAAAGTGAAAGTAGTAAAGGAGGAAAAGCAAGCAAAGTGACAGAAGGAAAGAAAGCCTGAGAGCCCAGCTTTGTGTAGGGCCAGAACAGCAAGGTCAGCAACGGCGGTGACTGTTTGGAGGGGGACAGTTTGGAAGTTCCTGGAAGGACCCCGTTGGCTGTGTGCCTGGTGGTCTGGAGCAGTGTTCCGAAGGACAGTCAGCACCAGGGCAGGGGCCTCTCGGACCCCGGCAAGGCTAGGAGTCGCCAGATTTGCCAAATCCGTCAGTGACGGGGACGCAGATCCCCCAACAACCAAGTCCCGATAGACGGCAACAGCCCGACCATTACCGGGGAGACACCGCCACCGCCAGGGCACCAGTTTCCCCAGGGCCAGCGCCTGCGGGCAAAGTGTAGAGCTCCTCCGGCCCAGATTGCAGTCGGGGAGCGGGTAACCGGAGGGAATCCACCGCTACCATCAGACAACATAGGTGCAAGGAAGAGAAACGTCACCGTTACCTACCGGGAGTGCAGGTGCAGCCGTCTGTGGGACCGTCCTACCAGCCGTTGGTTTACCGTACAGACTGTGTCCGTGTGTCAGGCTGAGTGAGTACCATAGTGCCGCAAGGCACAGCGCTGCCCCCGCGTCCCTGCGCCCTCCAGGCCCTACACTTCACATCTCATCACCGGGCCCCGGGATCACCAACCCCTACCCACGGAGGGGCAACACAACACCTGGCTGCTCCGCAACACCATCCCCGGGACCCCCACACTGAGCAGCGGTGGTGCAATCACCACAACCGTGGGTGGCGTCACGAACTATAATAATCCCTTCACCCAACAAACATTTCCCCTTTCACTCACGGGCGAGGAGTGTCGCTCGAGACACCCCGGGATCCGGCCCACGGCTCGAGCCACCAGGAGCAGCTGCCGGACCCGAGCAGAAGGGGTGAGCGCGGTGTGCTGACACCCTCCTCCCCGCCCGCGACAACTTGGCGTCACGAACAGGATCTTACCACTCTGCCGTCAGGTAGAGGTGCGCCTTGTTACCGCCGGAGGCATCCGGCAGAAAAATTTCAGAAGCCGCCATCTTTGTCGCGAAAAGTTCCCGCTCGAGCGTCTTCTCGAGCAGTAGAGGCGCGAAGGCCAAAACCCCGCCCCGAGAAAGGAGGGGCCGGAAAGAGCTAAGGGGGACGCAATGGCGGCTGGCCGCATGTAAGCGCGGCTATGGAAGCAGGGACGCCAGGACCCTGTGGCCATTTACTGGTTCCTGGAAGAGGCCGCTGCTAAAGATGCTGAGTCCGACCAACAACACCGTGGTCCCCGCGCCTGGCATGGCGGCGTGGGTGGAAGTCCGGACCGTCCAGCTAAGCAGCCGTCTGCAGGTCCACAGGCAGCTCCTCCTGGAGGAGCGGGAGGCCGACATGGTGGAAGTGGTGGCTGCTATGTGGAGATGCGAGGTGGAGGAAGATTTGGAGGAACGGGTAAGAGACCCACGTCACTGTATTCCCGAGGGATCGGCCGCTGCGGCTGAGGGGCCCGGCCTACACCCGTTCACCCTGCTGCCTCTCCCGCTACCCGCGTTAGCTGCTGCTGCCCCGCCACTAGGCCCGCTACCACCACCACCGGTAGCGGTACCCTGCCAATCCGCCCCGGCGGACCGACCTGCAGCAGAAGCTCATAACCACCCTGAACCGCTTCTATGGAAGAAGCCAAAGGCTGAGCCCGTCAGCAAAGATGCACCGGAGGCACGGCGGGGATGCAGCTGCCAGGAGGCAGAGCAGGCCATGTCACAGCGGGGTCCCTCATTACTGGAGGTGCCGGTCGTAGCCGACACGGAGGGACTCTGGCTGGGCCCGTCCCTCGCACACGCTGAACCAGAGCAAAAAGAAAGTGCTCCCGGCTGGGAGCGACGGCAACAGCAGCTGCGCAGGAAGATCGATGCCCGAGAGGGGTGTAGAGCGGATGTGCATGCCCGCATGAATATGGAAGAAGATCGCCTGCAGCGAGCTACCATTGGGGTCCAGAGCGGTGCACCATGTGAAGGTGGCACTAGAGCCCCACGAGTGAGAATGGACTGTTGAGCCGCAAAAGGCAGCGGAGTGCCGCTGCACCGTCCCCGTTGGGACCACCAGTCAGCATGTTTACAAATTGTTGTTTGAAAAAGTTTGAAATGATAAGTGAAATTACCGAAGAAGTCACCTGATTTGTTTGTTGATTGGCCTTGTGATTGAACCGGCAGGAGCCGGCACCATTGTCCCCGTGGGGACCGTTTAAAGTTTAATAGGCATGGGAACTATCCATGGACAAGCCCGTGAACTTGCAGGGCACCACAAACGTTAAGTGGCTTGTAAATATGTTGGGTACCGTTACCGTTTCCGCTATACCGCCTCCGGAGAGGCAGGTTGGAGGGAGGGCCCTGAGCAGAGCAGGCTAGGGCCCAGCCACCAAAGGAACCGGTGGCCACCCTCTGGAGGGGAAGGACAGATCCCGCTTGGGTAACTTGTGCTGGACTGTGGGTCAAGGGGTGCTGCCTGGGCTTTAGGGGCAGCATCAGGGCCAGGTTGCTTGGGTGGGAGAGAGCGGAAACCGTGACCATATACCGTTGCAACGTTTAAGTGAATGTGCCTCCCGTCTTGGGAAGAGTTTATGATTAAAAATGTATTTATGTTTGCTTAACCCTTGTTACCCCTTTTTACAGAAAAATAAAACCGGTGTAGGACGGCAGCCCGCGGACGGTCTGCATTTTGCTAAGGGGGAATGTGTCGCCCTGGGCAAGCCAGGGGACACAGGTCACAACACCACCACACCCCACACTCCAGGTAGGCACACCTGCTAACCAGAAATCCTTGTTGCCTTCCTCCAGAGGTTGGTGATGCACACCAGGGGGTGGGCCAGGCGGTTGGCTCCGCCCACCAAGGAGCTCACAACACTGGAGGCAGGAAGTTCCAGGCAGATAGCCCAGGCAGGGCAAGTGTGAGGAGCTAAAGTGGAGGAGTTAAGAAAGTGAAAGTAGTAAAGGAGGAAAAGCAAGCAAAGTGACAGAAGGAAAGAAAGCCTGAGAGCCCAGCTTTGTGTAGGGCCAGAACAGCAAGGTCAGCAACGGCGGTGACTGTTTGGAGGGGGACAGTTTGGAAGTTCTTGGAAGGACCCTGTTGGCTGTGTGCCCGGTGGTCTGGAGCAGTGTTCCGAAGGACAGTCAGCACCAGGGCAGGGGCCTCTCGCCAGAGGAGTCGCCAGATTTGCCAAATCCGTCAGTGACGGGGACGCAGATCCCCCAACAACCAAGTCCCGATAGACGGCAACAGCCCGACCATTACCGGGGAGACACCGCCACCGCCAGGGCACCAGATTCCCCAGGGCCAGCGCCTGCGGGCAAAGTGTAGAGCTCCTCCGGCCCAGATTGCAGTCGGGGAGCGGGTAACCGGAGGGAATCCACCGCTACCATCAGACAACATAGGTGCAAGGAAGAGAAACGTCACCGTTACCTACCGGGAGTGCAGGTGCAGCCATCTGTGGGACCGTCCTACCAGCCGTTGGTTTACCGTACAGACTGTGTCCGTGTGTCAGGCTGAGTGAGTACCATAGTGCCGCAAGGCACAGCGCTGCCCCCGCGTCCCTGCGCCCTCCAGGCCCTACACTTCACATCTCATCACCGGGCCCCGGGATCACCAACCCCTACCCACGGAGGGGCAACACAACACCTGGCTGCTCCGCAACACCATCCCCGGGACCCCCACACTGAGCAGCGGTGGTGCAATCACCACAACCGTGGGTGGCGTCACGAACTATAATAATCCCTTCACCCAACAAACATTTCCCCTTTCACTCACGGGCGAGGAGTGTCGCTCGAGACACCCCGGGATCCGGCCCACGGCTCGAGCCACCAGGAGCAGCTGCCGGACCCGAGCAGAAGGGGTGAGCGCGGTGTGCTGACACCCTCCTCCCCGCCCGCGACAGGAGCAGAAGGAGTCTTGGATCTTTCCTGTTTTTTTGATGTGTCTACTCCACTGCAGCTTGTGCTTTGAATTCAGATGCCTTTTATGCAGGTGGTGCTCAGGTTCAGAAGATTGATGCTTCACTTCAGGTTCTGATGACACATCCATCAGAACATTGCCTGAAGTAATTCCACGCCAGGAAGCTACTTTGAGCTGGCTTTTCTGTACTCAGTTCATCGATGCAGTGGGCAGTAGCAGCCGATGTAGTGACTAGGTGCTGGCCACTGTGCTTTTGCACCCTGTTACCACTTTTTCTGTGCTGTTGTGAAACATGACCACCTCCTCTTCCTCCGAACTGTGCATGTCACTCGGATGGCCATTGCTCCATGTGAGGTCTAGGACCTCATCATCCCTCACATCATCTTCCACCTACTTACCCATGCCCTCCTCACCAGTCTGCACACTGTAGCCAGCCGCACCATTTTATGATTAAGAAAAAACAAGATAGCCAGCACTAAATGTGCACTACTGCACTAAAAATTGCAAACTGTACTTATTATTAAAATTTGAGATTTTTGACAAAAAATTTGCAATTTCTTGAGCTACCCCGCCACGTCACGGCAAATCTCTTGGGGCAGTCCTACTCTAAATTATTTTTGTTTAAAATGTGCCATACAGCCTCACATATGAAAAAGTAGAACTGTTCATAGCAGCACTTACCTGGTGTTTTCAATCCTGTACCCATGACTGAATCATGGCTGTGGGCGGGACAGTCCCAAGCAAATGCTGCTTGAGGTAAAAAGCCTGTGGACAGGGCTTGATGGCTGAATGTGAACAGCCACCAATTGCCAAAATCAAGACAAGTGGAAAATGCTACATTGGTCTGGTGGCTGACCACCACCAGTGCCATGCACACCTGACTTTGGTTTGCAATATATATTCCTCCTGTTGGTAGCTGTTCACATTCAGCTGCCTCGCCCTTTTCCACAGGCAATGTTTATTAAGCACCATATTTGGATCTGGTCTGCCTTTATTTATGATTGCTGGTCTGGCACTATGAAGGTCAGTTCTGATATTGTCCTAACGTGATAAAAACACGCTTTTTTTTCTGATGTGCTTTGTCTGCCAAACCATCCAGTTTTGTGTGCAGAAAATCTGCACACAAATCTACTACATGGGCACATACCCTTAGGGCAGTATGCATCAGGCTGTTAGAGCGCTGTGCAACAGGCTCATAGGGCAGTATACACTAGGCTGTTAGGGCACTGCACCAGGCTCTGAAGGCACTCGGCACCAGGCTGTTAGGGCACTCTGAAAGAAGCTATGAGGGCTCTCTGCAGCAGGCTGACAATGGCGGCGAAATAAAGGCCACTTAATGGACTGGACAATACTTGGCGTGGCTATGATAGGTCCAGAAGAGCCAACAGCCTTAAAGCATGTTGATTGGCTGCACTGCAGTTTCAACAAACTTTATTCTAGTAGCGAACCCAAACAGTAACATGGACTCCCATTTAGAAGTCTATGTTCGAAGTTCGGCATCGGACACCTAAGGTACAAACCCAAGGTATTACTGTTTGGGTTGGCTCATCCCTTTTCCTTAAAACAAAACCGAAAAAACAATTGCAGAATTGCGTTTTATTTTACTTATTTTTTTGCAATTTCACCGCACTTGGAATTTTTTCCTGCTTTCTAGTGCATTGCAAGGTAAAATAAATTTACTGTTCAAAAATGGGTAATTGAAAACTATTAATCATCTCACAAAATAAATCCTTATAAATTCCCCCCCCCATTCACCTTTTGTGTCTCGTCTATTTCCTCATAGACTGTAAGCTTACGAGCAGGGCCCTCACTCCTCCTGGTATCTTAATTTTGTTATTTTGTATTGTCTCATATTGTCTGTACATGTCCCCTCTGAATTGTAAAGTGCTGCGGAATATGTTGGTGCTATAGAAATAAAAGATTATTATTATTATTATTATAATATAAATCTTCATTTAGATGTAAAAATAAGAAAGTTATAGCTCTTGGAATAAGGCAAGTAAAAAACAAGAGGGCAAAAATGGATTTTGTAGCAGTGATTTATATTAGGAGATGGTGGAACAATTAATGTTGATCATCTGTTCTCATAATCAGCAGGCACTTACCTTATATCAGTAAACATCTCACGATATTTCTGGTCTACAAAATATATTAGGGTTGATACAATACTTCATATAAGCATACAGATTTATAGCAACAACACTAATACGTTCTAATAATTTTCTTGAACGTGCCTGGTATGTCATAGGGAATTATTAACTTTCTAAGATCTATCACATCAACCTCCCAAGATGACACTAAGAAAATGAAAAAAAAGACAGTTCCCAACAAATCAGGTTTCTAAAGAAATTGCAGAACAGGCGCTTATCGGTGCTTCTCTAATTCTGATACATAAGATCATTTCTTCTTGTCAGTGAAATTGGATTACTTTGTCTTTGTGGTTTCATCCTCATGATGTATTGTTTAGAGATGAGCGAACCTGTCCCGGTTCGGCTCGAGGTCGGTTCGCCGAACGGAGGTCCCGTTCGAGTTCGGCTCGTCGAACGTTCGACGAACCGAACTCGGACTGCATAGGAAACAATGGCAGGCAATCACAAACACATAAAAACACCTAGAAAACACCCTCAAAGGTGCCTAAAAGGTGACAAACAACTCACAACACAACACAAACACATGGGAAAGTGACAAGGACATATACTCATGCGAAAACAAAACAGCTGGACAAGGAAAAAGAGGAGGACACACAGATATAGGCATGGCACGCCCTTCTAAAATCATGTAAAACACAGCAAGGTGACTCCAAGCGTAGTCTCCCTTTTTTTTCCAAAAATTGGGGCCCACACACACCCACCCCTTCAGTGGCAGCAGTTGTGCCCCAGTTGTACAATTCACAGCTAGATTTGCATCAAGCACATTAAAAAATACGCCATTCTTATCCGTCCCCAGGATGACACCGGGGTAGGTAGCAAAGTCTTTCCTAATCCCAGCTCTGTTCATCTTGGCTTCTTTTAAAAACACAGCAAGCAAGGGTTACTCCAAGCGGAGTCTCCCTTTTTTCCAAAAATTGGGCCACACAGACACCCCATCAGTGGCAGCACTTGTGCCCTAGTTGCAAACATGATGTTTTGATTTGCATCAAGCACATTCAAAAATACGGCCTAATTAACCATCCCCAGGATGACACCGGGGTAGGTAGCAAAGTCTTTCCTGATCCCAGCTCTGTTCATCTTGGCTTCTTTTAAAAACACAGCAAGCAAGGGTTACTCCAAGCGGAGTCTCCCTTTTTTCCAAAAATTGGGCCCCACACACACCCACCCCTTCAGTGGCAGCAGTTGTGCCCCAGTTGTACAATTCACAGCTAGATTTGCATCAAGCACATTCAAAAATACGCCATTCTTATCCGTCCCCAGGTTGACACCGGGGTAGGTAGCAAAGTCTTTCCTGATCCCAGCTCTGTTCATCTTGGCTTCTTTTAAAAACACAGCAAGCAAGGGTTACTCCAAGCGGAGTGTCCCTTTTTTCCAAAAATTGGGCCACACAGACACCCCATCAGTGGCAGCACTTGTGCCCTAGTTGCAAACATGATGTTTTGATTTGCATCAAGCACATTCAAAAATACGGCCTAATTAACCATCCCTAGGATGACACCGGGGTAGGTAGCAAAGTCTTTCCTGATCCCAGCTCTGTTCATCTTGGCTTCTTTTAAAAACACATCAAGCAAGGGTTACTCCAAGTGGAGTCTCCCTTTTTTCCAAAAATTGGGCCCCACACACACCCACCCCTTCAGTGGCAGCAGTTGTGCCCCAGTTGTACAATTCACAGCTAGATTTGCATCAAGCACATTCAAAAATACGCCATTCTTATCCGTCCCCAGGATGACACCGGGGTAGGTAGCAAAGTCTTTCCTGATCCCAGCTCTGTTCATCTTGGCTTCTTTTAAAAACACAGCAAGCAAGGGTTACTCCAAGCGGAGTCTCCCTTTTTTCCAAAAATTGGGCCCCACACACACCCACCCCTTCAGTGGCAGCAGTTGTGCCCCAGTTGTACAATTCACAGCTAGATTTGCATCAAGCACATTCAAAAATACGCCATTCTTATCCGTCCCCAGGATGACACCGGGGTAGGTAGCAAAGTCTTTCCTGATCCCAGCTCTGTTCATCTTGGCTTCTTTTAAAAACACAGCAAGCAAGGGTTACTCCAAGCGGAGTCTCCCTTTTTTCCAAAAATTGGGCCCCACACACACCCACCCCTTCAGTGGCAGCAGTTGTGCCCCAGTTGTACAATTCACAGCTAGATTTGCATCAAGCACATTCAAAAATACGCCATTCTTATCCGTCCCCAGGATGACACCGGGGTAGGTAGCAAAGTCTTTCCTGATCCCAGCTCTGTTCATCTTGGCTTCTTTTAAAAACACAGCAAGCAAGGGTTACTCCAAGCGGAGTCTCCCTTTTTTCCAAAAATTGGGCCCCACACACACCCACCCCTTCAGTGGCAGCAGTTGTGCCCCAGTTGTACAATTCACAGCTAGATTTGCATCAAGCACATTCAAAATTACGCCATTCTTATCCGTCCCCAGGATGACACCGGGGTAGGTAGCAAAGTCTTTCCTGATCCCAGCTCTGTTCATCTTGGCTTCTTTTAAAAACACAGCAAGCAAGGGTTACTCCAAACGGAGTCTCCCTTTTTTCCAAAAATTGTGCCCCACACACACCCACCCCTTCAGTGGCAGCAGTTGTGCCCCAGTTGTACAATTCACAGCTAGATTTTCATCAAGCACATTCAAAAATACGCCATTCGTATCCGTCCCCAGGATGACACCGGGGTAGGTAGCAAAGTCTTTCCTGATCCCAGCTCTGTTCATCTTGGCTTCTTTTAAAAACACAGCAAGCAAGGGTTACTCCAAGCGGAGTCTCCCTTTTTTCCAAAAATTGGGCCCCACACACGCCCACCCCTTCAGTGGCAGCAGTTGTGCCCCAGTTGTACAATTCACAGCTAGATTTGCATCAAGCACATTCAAAAATACGCCATTCTTATCCGTCCCCAGGATGACACCGGGTAGGTAGCAAAGTCTTTCCTGATCCCAGCTCTGTTCATCTTGGCTTCTTTTAAAAACACAGCAAGCAAGGGTTACTCCAAGCGGAGTCTCCCTTTTTTCAAAAAATTGGGCCACACAGACACCCCATCAGTGGCAGCACTTGTGCCCTAGTTGCAAACATGATGTTTTGATTTGCATCAAGCACATTCAAAAATACGGCCTAATTAACCGTCCCTAGGATGACACCGGGGTAGGTAGCAAAGTCTTTCCTGATCCCAGCTCTGTTCATCTTGGCTTCTTTTAAAAACACAGCAAGCAAGGGTTACTCCAAGCGGAGTCTCCCTTTTTTCCAAAAATTGGGCCCCACACACACCCACCCCTTCAGTGGCAGCAGTTGTGCCCCAGTTGTACAATTCACAGCTAGATTTGCATCAAGCACATTCAAAAATACGCCATTCTAATCCGTCCCCAGGATGACACCGGGGTAGGTAGCAAAGTCTTTCCTGATCCCAGCTCTGTTCATCTTGGCTTCTTTTAAAAACACAGCAAGCAAGGGTTACTCCAAGCGGAGTCTCCCTTTTTTTCCAAAAATTGGGCCCCACACACACCTACCCCTTCAGTGGCAGCAGTTGTGCCCCAGTTGTACAATTCACAGCTAGATTTGCATCAAGCACATTAAAAAATACGCCATTCTTATCCGTCCCCAGGATGACACCGGGGTAGGTAGCAAAGTCTTTCCTGATCCCAGCTCTGTTCATCTTGGCTTCTTTTAAAAACACAGCAAGCAAGGGTTACTCCAAGCGGAGTCTCCCTTTTTTCCAAAAATTGGGCCCCACACACACCCACCCCTTCAGTGGCAGCAGTTGTGCCCCAGTTGTACAATTCACAGCTAGATTTGCATCAAGCACATTCAAAAATACGCCATTCTTATCCGTCCCCAGGATGACACCGGGTAGGTAGCAAAGTCTTTCCTGATCCCAGCTCTGTTCATCTTGGCTTCTTTTAAAAACACAGCAAGCAAGGGTTACTCCAAGCGGAGTCTCCCTTTTTTCCAAAAATTGGGCAACACAGACACCCCATCAGTGGCAGCACTTGTGCCCTAGTTGCAAACATGATGTTTTGATTTGCATCAAGCACATTCAAAAATACGGCCTAATTAACCGTCCCCAGGATGACACCAGGGTAGGTAGCAAAGTCTTTCCTGATCCCAGCTCTGTTCATCTTGGCTTCTTTTAAAAACACAGCAAGCAAGGGTTACTCCAAGCGGAGTCTCCCTTTTTTTCCAAAAATTGGGCCCCACACACACCCACCCCTTCAGTGGCAGCAGTTGTGCCCCAGTTGTACAATTCACAGCTAGATTTGCATCAAGCACATTCAAAAATACGCCATTCTTATCCGTCCCCAGGATGACACCGGGGTAGGTAGCAAAGTCTTTCCTGATCCCAGCTCTGTTCATCTTGGCTTCTTTTAAAAACACAGCAAGCAAGGGTTACTCCAAGCGGAGTCTCCCTTTTTTCCAAAAATTGGGCCACACAGACACCCCATCAGTGGCAGCACTTGTGCCCTAGTTGCAAACATGATGTTTTGATTTGCATCAAGCACATTCAAAAATACGGCCTAATTAACCGTCCCCAGGATGACACCAGGGTAGGTAGCAAAGTCTTTCCTGATCCCAGCTCTGTTCATCTTGGCTTCTTTTAAAAACACAGCAAGCAAAGGTTACTCCAAGCGAAGTCTCCCTTTTTTCCAAAAATTGGGCCCCACACACACCCACCCCTTCAGTGGCAGCAGTTGTGCCCCAGTTGTACAATTCACAGCTAGATTTGCATCAAGCACATTCAAAAATACGCCATTCTTATCCGTCCCCAGGATGACACCGGGGTAGGTAGCAAAGTCTTTCCTGATCCCAGCTCTGTTCATCTTGGCTTCTTTTAAAAATACAGCAAGCAAGGGTTACTCCAAGCGGAGTCTCCCTTTTTTCCAAAAATTGGGCCCCACACACACCCACCCCTTCAGTGGCAGCAGTTGTGCCCCAGTTGTACAATTCACAGCTAGATTTGCATCAAGCACATTCAAAAATACGCCATTCTTATCCGTCCCCAGGATGACACCGGGGTAGGTAGCAAAGTCTTTCCTGATCCCAGCTCTGTTCATCTTGGCTTCTTTTAAAAACACAGCAAGCAAGGGTTACTCCAAGCGGAGTCTCCCTTTTTTCCAAAAATTGGGCCACACAGACACCCCATCAGTGGCAGCACTTGTGCCCTAGTTGCAAACATGATGTTTTGATTTGCATCAAGCACATTCAAAAATACGGCCTAATTAACCGTCCCCAGGATGACACCAGGGTAGGTAGCAAAGTCTTTCCTGATCCCAGCTCTGTTCATCTTGGCTTCTTTTAAAAACACAGCAAGCAAGGGTTACTCCAAGCGGAGTCTCCCTTTTTTCCAAAAATTGGGCCCCACACACACCCACCCCTTCAGTGGCAGCAGTTGTGCCCCAGTTGTACAATTCACAGCTAGATTTGCATCAAGCACATTCAGAAATACGCCATTCTTATCCGTCCCCAGGATGACACCGGGGTAGGTAGCAAAGTCTTTCCTGATCCCAGCTCTGTTCATCTTGGCTTCTTTTAAAAACACAGCAAGCAAGGGTAACTCCAAGCGGAGTCTCCCTTTTTTCCAAAAATTGGGCCACACAGACACCCCATCAGTGGCAGCACTTGTGCCCTAGTTGCAAACATGATGTTTTGATTTGCATCAAGCACATTCAAAAATACGGCCTAATTAACCGTCCCCAGGATGACACCGGGGTAGGTAGCAAAGTCTTTCCTGATCCCAGCTCTGTTCATCTTGGCTTCTTTTAAAAACACAGCAAGCAAGGGTTACTCCAAGCGGAGTCTCCCTTTTTTCCAAAAATTGGGCCCCACACACACCCACCCCTTCAGTGGCAGCAGTTGTGCCCCAGTTGTACAATTCACAGCTAGATTTGCATCAAGCACATTCAAAAATACGCCATTCTTATCCGTCCCCAGGATGACACCGGGTAGGTAGCAAAGTCTTTCCTGATCCCAGCTCTGTTCATCTTGGCTTCTTTTAAAAACACAGCAAGCAAGGGTTACTCCAAGCGGAGTCTCCCTTTTTTCCAAAAATTGGGCCCCACACACACCCACCCCTTCAGTGGCAGCAGTTGTGCCCCAGTTGTACAATTCACAGCTAGATTTGCATCAAGCACATTCAAAAATACGCCATTCTTATCCGTCCCCAGGATGACACCGGGTAGGTAGCAAAGTCTTTCCTGATCCCAGCTCTGTTCATCTTGGCTTCTTTTAAAAACACAGCAAGCAAGGGTTACTCCAAGCGGAGTCTCCCTTTTTTCCAAAAATTGGGCCACACAGACACCCCATCAGTGGCAGCACTTGTGCCCTAGTTGCAAACATGATGTTTTGATTTGCATCAAGCACATTCAAAAATACGGCTTAATTAACCGTCCCCAGGATGACACCAGGGTAGGTAGCAAAGTCTTTCCTGATCCCAGCTCTGTTCATCTTGGCTTCTTTTAAAAACTCAGCAAGCAAGGGTTACTCCAAGCGGAGTCTCCCTTTTTTCCAAAAATTGGGCCCCACACACACCCACCCCTTCAGTGGCAGCAGTTGTGCCCCAGTTGTACAATTCACAGCTAGATTTGCATCAAGCACATTCAAAAATACGCCATTCTTATCCGTCCCCAGGATGACACCGGGGTAGGTAGCAAAGTCTTTCCTGATCCCAGCTCTGTTCATCTTGACTTCTTTTAAAAACACAGCAAGCAAGGGTTACTCCAAGCGGAGTCTCCCTTTTTTCCAAAAATTGGGCCACACAGACACCCCATCAGTGGCAGCACTTGTGCCCTAGTTGCAAACATGATGTTTTGATTTGCATCAAGCACATTCAAAAATATGGCCTAATTAACCGTCCCCAGGATGACACCAGGGTAGGTAGCAAAGTCTTTCCTGATCCCAGCTCTGTTCATCTTGGCTTCTTTTAAAAACACAGCAAGCAAGGGTTACTCCAAGCGGAGTCTCCCTTTTTTCCAAAAATTGGGCCCCACACACACCCACCCCTTCAGTGGCAGCAGTTGTGCCCCAGTTGTACAATTCACAGCTAGATTTGCATCAAGCACATTCAAAAATACGCCATTCTTATCCGTCCCCAGGATGACACCGGGTAGGTAGCAAAGTCTTTCCTGATCCCAGCTCTGTTCATCTTGGCTTCTTTTAAAAACACAGCAAGCAAGGGTTACTCCAAGCGGAGTCTCCCTTTTTTCCAAAAATTGGGCCCCACACACACCCACCCCTTCAGTGGCAGCAGTTGTGCCCCAGTTGTACAATTCACAGCTAGATTTGCATCAAGCACATTCAAAAATACGCCATTCTTATCCGTCCCCAGGATGACACCGGGTAGGTAGCAAAGTCTTTCCTGATCCCAGCTCTGTTCATCTTGGCTTCTTTTAAAAACACAGCAAGCAAGGGTTACTCCAAGCGGAGTCTCCCTTTTTTCCAAAAATTGGGCCACACAGACACCCCATCAGTGGCAGCACTTGTGCCCTAGTTGCAAACATGATGTTTTGATTTGCATCAAGCACATTCAAAAATACGGCTTAATTAACCGTCCCCAGGATGACACCAGGGTAGGTAGCAAAGTCTTTCCTGATCCCAGCTCTGTTCATCTTGGCTTCTTTTAAAAACAAAGCAAGCAAGGGTTACTCCAAGCGGAGTCTCCCTTTTTTCCAAAAATTGGACCCCACACACACCCACCCCTTCAGTGGCAGCAGTTGTGCCCCAGTTGTACAATTCACAGCTAGATTTGCATCAAGCACATTCAAAAATACGCCATTCTTATCCGTCCCCAGGATGACACCGGGGTAGGTAGCAAAGTCTTTCCTGATCCCAGCTCTGTTCATCTTGGCTTCTTTTAAAAACTCAGCAAGCAAGGGTTACTCCAAGCGGAGTCTCCCTTTTTTCCAAAAATTGGGCCCCACACACACCCACCCCTTCAGTGGCAGCAGTTGTGCCCCAGTTGTACAATTCACAGCTAGATTTGCATCAAGCACATTCAAAAATACGCCATTCTTATCCGTCCCCAGGATGACACCGGGGTAGGTAGCAAAGTCTTTCCTGATCCCAGCTCTGTTCATCTTGACTTCTTTTAAAAACACAGCAAGCAAGGGTTACTCCAAGCGGAGTCTCCCTTTTTTCCAAAAATTGGGCCACACAGACACCCCATCAGTGGCAGCACTTGTGCCCTAGTTGCAAACATGATGTTTTGATTTGCATCAAGCACATTCAAAAATACGGCCTAATTAACCGTCCCCAGGATGACACCAGGGTAGGTAGCAAAGTCTTTCCTGATCCCAGCTCTGTTCATCTTGGCTTCTTTTAAAAACACAGCAAGGAAAGGTTACTCCAAGCGAAGTCTCCCTTTTTTCCAAAAATTGGGCCCCACACACACCCACCCCTTCAGTGGCAGCAGTTGTGCCCCAGTTGTACAATTCACAGCTAGATTTGCATCAAGCACATTCAAAAATACGCCATTCTTATCCGTCCCCAGGACGACACCGGGGTAGGTAGCAAAGTCTTTCCTGATCCCAGCTCTGTTCATCTTGGCTTCTTTTAAAAATACAGCAAGCAAGGGTTACTCCAAGCGGAGTCTCCCTTTTTTCTAAAAATTGGGCCCCACACACACCCACCCCTTCAGTGGCAGCAGTTGTGCCCCAGTTGTACAATTCACAGCTAGATTTGCATCAAGCACATTCAAAAATACGCCATTCTTATCCGTCCCCAGGATGACACCGGGGTAGGTAGCAAAGTCTTTCCTGATCTCAGCTCTGTTCATCTTGGCTTCTTTTAAAAACACAGCAAGCAAGGGTTACTCCAAGCGTAGTCTCCCTTTTTTCCAAAAATTGGGCCACACAGACACCCCATCAGTGGCAGCACTTGTGCCCTAGTTGCAAACATGATGTTTTGATTTGCATCAAGCACATTCAAAAATACGGCCTAATTAACCGTCCCCAGGATGACACCAGGGTAGGTAGCAAAGTCTTTCCTGATCCCAGCTCTGTTCATCTTGGCTTCTTTTAAAAACACAGCAAGCAAGGGTTACTCCAAGCGGAGTCTCCCTTTTTTCCAAAAATTGGGCCCCACACACACCCACCCCTTCAGTGGAAGCAGTTGTGCCCCAGTTGTACAATTCACAGCTAGTTTTGCATCAAGCACATTCAAAAATACGCCATTCTTATCCGTCCCCAGGATGACACCGGGGTAGGTAGCAAAGTATTTCCTGATCCCAGCTCTGTTCATCTTGGCTTCTTTTAAAAACACAGCAAGCAAGGGTTACTCCAAGCGGAGTCTCCCTTTTTTCCAAAAATTGGGCCACACAGACACCCCATCAGTGGCAGCACTTGTGCCCTAGTTGTACACTTCACAGCTAGATTTGCATCAAGCACATTCCAAATCCACAAGCATTTACTCTCCCCAGGATGACACAGGGGTAGTAAATTCCTTCTGGATCCATGACTTGTTCATTTTGATGAACGTCAGTCTGTCCACATTGTCACTGGACAGACGCGTGCGCTTATCTGTCAGCACACACCCAGCAGCACTGAAGACACGTTCAGAGACAACGCTGGCAGCTGGACACGACAAAATCTCCAAGGCGTAACTGGATAGCTCTGGCCATTTTTCTAGATTTGAAGCCCAAAAGGAGCAAGGCTCCATTTGCAAAGTCATGGCATCGATGTTCATTTGGAGATACTCCTGTATCATCCTCTCCAGCCGTTGACTATGTGTCAGACTAGTTGTCTCTGGTGGCTTTGCAAAGGAGGGTCTAAAAAAATTATGAAAAGAATCCATAAAATTGCTGTTACCAGCACCAGATACGGTCCTACTGGTACGGGTAGACTGTTGAAGATGACGAGACCGTCCCATGTTTGTCAAGTTACAACTGGGAGATTCACTCCCTGCACCTGCACGGTTGTTTGGTGGAAAAGCCGAGCTAAGATCGAGTAACAGCTTCTGCTGATACTCCTGCATACGTGCGTCCCTTTCTATGGCTGGAATTATGTCACAAAATTTGGACTTGTACCGGGGATCTAATAGTGTGGCAAGCCAGTAGTCATCATCACTTCTAATTTTGACAATACGAGGGTCATGTTGGAGGTAGTGCAACAAGAAGGCACTCATGTGTCTTGCGCAGCCATGCGGACCAAGTCCACGCTGTGTTTGTGGCATAGAGGTGCTAACCGTTCTTTCTTCCTCTGACATCTCCCCCCAACCTCTTTCAACTGAAATTTGACCAAGGTCTCCCTCATCTGCTGAGTCTTTCATGTCCATGGACAGTTCGTCCTCCATTTCTTCATGTTCTCCTGCACCTTCCTCAACATCTCGCCTGCTACCATGCGCCCTTGTTGATCCCTGTCCCCCATGGTCCCATGCCTGGTGCCTTGGTGATGATGAACGTCTGGACCTTGGTGACGTTGTTGTGTCTTGCGCATATGAATCCTCCTGTAGTTCATCCCCTTCCTGTTGTCCCACCCCCTGACTCCGAATAGTGTTTAGCGTGTGCTCCAGCATGTAAATGACTGGAATCGTCATGCTGATAATGGCATTGTCAGCGCTAAACATATTCGTCGCCATGTCGAAACTGTGCAGAAGGGTGCATAGGTCCTTGATCTGAGACCACTCCATCAGGGTGATCTGCCCCACCTCTGCATCTCGTTGGCCCAGGCTATACGTCATGACGTATTGCACCAGGGCTCGGCGGTGCTGCCACAGTCGCTGTAACATGTGGAGAGTTGAATTCCAGCGTGTCGCCACATCGCATTTCAGGCAATAAACTGGCAGGCTGAAAGACTTCTGGAG
This sequence comes from Anomaloglossus baeobatrachus, assembly GCF_048569485.1. NCBI lineage: Eukaryota > Metazoa > Chordata > Amphibia > Anura > Aromobatidae > Anomaloglossus > Anomaloglossus baeobatrachus. The sequence continues at coordinate 191,963,379 of NC_134354.1, read as the reverse complement.
CGATACAAGTCGCTCAGCTGCGGCGCTTGAACGGTGGAAGTGAGCAGACAGTTTTCGTGCCCTGTTCAGAAGGCCATCTAGGCCGGGATATTGTGTTAAAAATTGCTGGACGACAAGGTTCAACACGTGAGCCATACAAGGTACGTGTGTCACCTTGCCCAGGCGAAGGGCCGCACCCAGGTTTGCAGCATTGTCGGACACGGCCTTACCAGGCTGCAGGTTGAGTGGAGACAACCATTTATTAAACTCGGACCGCAGAGCTGACCACAACTCCTCAGCTGTGTGACTTTTATTCCCAAGACATGTCAAGCTAAAGACCGCCTGATGCCGTTGCGCTCTGCTGCCAGCATAGTAATGAGGGGTGCGTGATTCCTTCTGCGCAGTGAGAACGCTGGTGGCCTGACCAGGCAGGCTTGGGGCGGAGGTGGAGGAGCCAGATGAGGTGGAGGATGCAGAAGCAGTGGCGGAACTTGGACAGACAGAGGATTGACACACAAGTCGTGGGGACGGCAAGACTTGTGCAGCAGACCCTTCACCATCTATCACCATAGTTACCCAGTGCCCAGTCAGTGACATGTAACGTCCCTGTCCATGCTTACTGGTCCAAGTATCGGTGGTGAAATGCACCCGTTGACACACAGAGTTTCTCAAGGAAGCGGTGATGTTGTGTGCGACATGCTGGTGTAGCGCGGGCACACCTTTCTTAGAGAAGTAGTGGCGACTAGGCATCTGGTACTGGGGCACAGCGACAGACATAAGGTCTCTAAAATCCTGTGTGTCCACTAGGCGGAAAGGCAGCATTTCGGTAGCCAACAGCTTACAGAGGGATAGAGTCAACCTCTTAGCTTTGTCATGGGTCGCAGGAAGTGGCCTTTTATTTGACCACATCTGAGGGACAGAGATCTGGCTGCTGTGTGTAGACGGTGTTGAGTAGGGTGTCCCTGGAAAAATGCAGGTTTGTGAGGAAAGTCCAGGCGGAGACATGATGTTGCCTTCATCCAACGTTGGTGCTATCGATGTCTGAGAGAGCTGTACACACTCACTTGTTTCCCCTTCCAAACCAACTGACGACCTACCAAGCAAACTGCCTGTTGCGGTTACAGTGGTGGAAGTTGTGGGTGGAAAAACAGGTGTGACAGCTGTCCCCACAGTCCTAGAAGATGACGAGCGCGCGGATGCACTGGAAGGGGCAGGCGGTGGATGGTTCGCTCCGCTAGGCCGCATTGCAGCACGGTGAGCTTCCCACCGGGCCATATGATATTTATTCATGTGACGATTCATGGAAGAAGTTGTCAAACTGCTAAGGTTTTGACCTCTACTAAGAGAACCATGACAAATTTTACAGATCACATAATTTGGGCGATCTTTTTCTATGTCAAAAAAGGACCAGGCTAGGCAAGGCTTAGAGGCCATGCGACCTGTTGATCCACCCCGAATAATGCTCAGAGGCAGAGTGGTGGCTGAGGATTCAGTTGTAGATGTGCTACCAGTACTCCGACTGTGTCCAGGAAGGCGCAAGGTAACTTCGTCATCAGTTGCATCCTCCTCCACCACCTCTGTTGACCTCCTCGAGTGCCTGACTGTGGGTTGACAGTAGGTGGGATCTAGAACTTCATCATCAATTGTTGTGTTTGCTCTCCCCTCCCCCTCAGACCGAGCCTCTTCTTTCCCTGACCGAATATTTAAGTTGTCATCCCAATCGGGTATCTGCGTCTCATCTTCATCAGTATGTTCCTCATTGTCTATAACCACAGGTGTTACACTTTGTGACAAAGGGTCAACATTATGCTCAGAAACTTGGTCTTCACGGCCTGAATCAGAGTCACAAAGGTTCTGGGCATCACTGCAGACCATTTCCTGTTCTGTACTCACTGTAGCTTGGGAGCAGACCTCTGATTCCCAGGCTATAGTGTGGATACTAAAGGTGGGGGGAGAGAGAAAGGCACAGATAGGGACTTACCCGATATAACTCTGATTAAAGTAAAGTAGAAAACACTCACCTATTTCGGTTGTGCCAGTCACAACCCCTTAAATCGCATTTGAGTGTCAGCGTGGTATTAAGCAGCGGCCCCGTACATGGCAATGTAATAATACAGGAAAAGGGAAAAAACGGGTTTTAGCCGCGCTAAAAAACCACTGGTGTTGAATTGATTAAAATTTCTTTTTATTTCAGCATTTCCAACGCGTTTCCGAGACAAGGTCCGTCTCCTTCCTCAGGGAAAAAAGAAATCAAGCAGCTGTCTGCAGTCCAATGCTTTAAAAGAGCTGAATGAGATTTGATGTGTTCTTATGCCTGATGGTCCTGAGGAAGGGAGCTGAGACTCCAGAAACGCGTAGACCTGTGCAAAATAAAGATCCATTAATCTGAATACCTGAGAAGTGATCATTGGCGCGGCTCAAATAAACCCTTTTTTCCTCTATTGTTCTCTGTTATCTGCCGTCTGGGTTGCTGCTGCCTTGATCAAAACTTTCCATGCCTGCATAGTAGTTGTGACTTTCACAACTTCACTTGGTGAGTATTACTGCTCCCTGTCTCTACCCCGTGTGTTATTGGGGTAAAACCCTATTGCGCTTCTTCTCCACAGCTTTTTACTCATCCACTAGTGGGACTATAGCAAAGTCCAATAGCCACGTTTAGGATGCCACTAGGTACACTGAGTGTTTGCTAGTATAATGGATTAGTTATAATGAGTTGGAGTGTGCAATGCAGGCAGAAGTGCTGCAAATGTCTTTGCACTAGTGGGACTATAACAGAGAACAATAGAGGAAAAAAGGGTTTATTTGAGCCCGCCAATGATCACTTCTCAGGTATTCAGATTAATGGATCTTTATTTTGCACAGGTCTACGCGTTTCTGGAGTCTCAGCTCCCTTCCTCTGGACCATCAGGGTACAGGAGGGTACAGTGCCAGGATTGTGGGGCTCTGGGTAGAGGAAAGGAAGCCTGCCTTTCTATTCCCTCCTAATGGGGAAATGCAGCGACGAAATCCCTGACCTTAGTTACACAGACGCTGTCGCTGTTTTCAGGACCTGTCACCTATGGCTCTGACCCTGCCGGTACGAGCCCTTAAAAGGACTGATGGAAAGTGCTATCCCTATGCTGTCCAGCGCTGTGTATGGAGCGCATACAGCTGTATCAGCGATAGGACTCAGGACGGAGCTGCGCCAGTGATGTCTGACACCAAGGACGCAGAAGAGATAATAACGTCCTGGAGGAAAATGTCCGGTTTTATAATGCAGGGACATGTGACATGGACATCCTATCACACATGCCGTTGCTTCTCTGGCTAAAAGTCCACTTAGCTGTGTGTGTGTCTGGGATTGGCTGACATGCTGGCCCGCCCCACAAGACGCGCACGCTTAGGGAAGGAAGACAAGGAAAAAAAAAAAAATGGCGATCGCCATTATACAAACAGCAGTGATCTGAAGGCGCTGTTCCCGCACACTATACACTGAAATGTCATAATAGTGTGAGTCACAGAGTGACTTACACTATTACAGCGGAAAGCCAGCTAGGAATTAGCTGTTTTTTTGCTGCTAGAACCATTCTCGAACGTTTCTAGAACTATCGAGCTTTTGCAAAAAGCTCGAGTTCTAGTTCGATCTAGAACAGGCCCCAAAATCACTCGAGCCTAGAACTGGAGAACCGCGAACCGCGCTCAACTCTAGTATTGTTGTCCATCTGAATTGGAGGTGGAAATGGCAAACATCTCACACAAACTTCTTTCTACTTTGCAGAGGTATTTTTTTAATGGGAACTAATCACCAGGATTTTTGTATATAACCTAAAGCCAGTGCTATACTGGCACTATCAGGTTGATTCTCTACATACCTGTAGTGGTCAGCTCAGATGTTTAGGTTTTGAAATCCAAGAAAGTAAAGTTTATAAAATTAGCTGCTTGTTGAGTGACAGCAGCTGAGGAGCAGATAATATCTGGGGGGGTATATTCATAGTTATCTCCCCCCCCTTTAAGAATTAGTGTAAGTATGATACATTCGACCTGGCAGGACCAGTGATGAGATCATAACCATGTGACCAGAAGGGACGGGGCCTCAGCTTACAGACAAATGGTGCTTCCTTGTATCAGCTTTGTTGGCTGAGACCTCAGCACAGGTCCTGCTAGGTTGATTGTATCATACTTATGCTATTTCTAACAGAGGGAGGGGATAACTATGATACCCCCCCGCCCCCATATATTATCTGCTCCTTAGCTGCTGTCACTCAACAAGCAACTAATTTTATAAACTTTACTTTCTTGGATTTCAAAAACTATATATCCGAGCTGATCACTAAAGTTATGTATAGAATCAGCCTGATAGTGACAGTATAGCACTGGCTTTAGGTTACCGTATTTTTCGCTTTATAAGACGCACTTTTCCTCCCAAAAATTTGGGAGGAAAATGGGGGTGTGTCTTATAATCCGAATATAGCGATACCTGGGTGTCCTGTCTGTGCGGCGATCGGGCGGCCGGGTGCCTGTGGCTGCGTGCAAGCGGCCAGGTACCTGTGCTTGCGTGCGGTGGCAGCTGGGTACCCGTGGGTGCGTGCGGGCGGCAGCCGGGTGCTGTGTGCGGGCAGAAGCTGGGTGCTGTGTGCGGTTGGCAGTCAGGTGCCCGTGCGAGTGGGTGCGTGCGGGTGTCAGCTGGGTCCTGTGTGCGGGCGGCAGCCGGGTGCTGTGTGCGAGCGGCAGTCGGGTGCCCGTGCGGGTGGCAGCCGGGTCCTGTGTGCGGGCAGCAGTCGGGAGCCAGGTGCTGTGTGCGGGCGGCAGCCAGGTGCTGTGTGTGGGGGGCAGTCGGGTGCCCGTGTGGGTGTAGCCGGGTCCTGTGTGCGGGCGGCAGCTGGGTCCTGTGTGCGGGCAGCAGCCAGGTGCTGTGTGGAGGCAGCAGCCGCACAGGCACTCGCACGCAAGCACAGGTACCCAGCCGCTTGCACGCAGGGTGGTCGGGCAGCCTGCTGGCTGCCACTCTGTGCATGCGGGGCGGGCGGCTGTGCAGCAAGTTACCCAGTAAACAAGTTACCCAGTTTGTCCTCGGTCCCAGTTTCAAATGATGGCACCGGGAGCAAGCGCGTGCGCAAATGGAGCTCTTGGATGAGAGCTCCATCTGCGCACACACTGCTACGGGAGTCAGTGCATGCGCAGATGGAGCCCGGTAAGAGAACACCGGAGTATAAGACGGACCCCATTTTTCTTTTTTTTACTTTTTTATGTCTAAATTTGGGGTGCGTCTTATAATCCGGTGCGTCTTATAAAGTGAAAAATACTGTATATACGAAAATCCTGGTGATTGGGTCCTTTTAAGGTAACTAAGTTTTTGTTGGGGATTTATTCATATTTGACTATGTAGCTTCTGCTACCAAGGATGGCAATCCCCTTTCAAAATTCTTCGCGTTTGATAAGGTGCAGGTATAATGGTATTCACATATATTTATTCCCACTGAATGTACTGAAACATCCTGGATTTACAGAGGTCGGTTTTTTATATACTCAGATTAAATATTTGACTACTTTAACTTAACAAAACTACTATTATATTACTATTAAACTACTTTAACTTTAACAAAAAGGATATTATTTTCTACCACTTGCTAATATATGAGTTTTACAGATTCTTCTTCATCACTTTGGTAAGACTGGTGGGCACAGACAGAAAAGGGCCCGTGTGCAAGAAAAATATAAGGGCCCCTTGCAGTCCAATAGCTCATCATAATGCACAATGTCACCTGTTTTCAATGTCAAAATGGGCCCCCTTACATCTTCAGCCCCTGTGTCACTGTATAAGTTGCATCAATGGTATGTCTGTTTGGTAGTGTAGCCTTTCTCAAAGACTACACATTTTTCGTGTTATTAAAATGACTGCTGATGAAGGAGCAAATGACCAGACCTGTCATTCAACCTCCTCCAATAGAAAAACACTGAGCAGGGAAAAGCAAAGAAAATTGTCTCTTGTAAAGAAGTGGAAAAGCTGCCTACACTACCCCTTAAAGATGTTATGGTAATATAATACAATGGCATGTAAAAGTGTGGGCACCCCTAGTTAAAATTATTGTTATTGTGAACAGGTAAGTTGAAGATGAAATGATCTCTAAAAGGGATATGTCACGCTGGCATACTAGGGATGCCACCGTCCCTCTGTACCTTGTGCAGTGTACCTGCTCCCCTCTTCTTTGCCATCTGCATATAAGTGCAGTCCCTGGCTGTTGTTCCTTGTGGATGGCTACGTGATGGTCGACTCTGCTCCCACCTAGGCTGCAGGCTCTGCTCATGTTGTGTGGGGTTTTCTGCTCTCAAGCCTAGGGGGCGTGCGCACGCACACTTCCTAATTTTTTATAGGGAGATGTGCACACCTTAGCAAGCCTTTTGCTGGGAGGCACCAGCTATTTAAGGCTGCACCCCTGATAGGAGGTGCAGAGTATTGTGTGCAGGGGCGGACTGGGACTAAAATTCAGCCCTGGCATATGGGGAAGCACAGGCCCACTTTTCGTGTGGTGAATGTGTAATATCTTTGTGCACTTGTAGATTGTGTAACACGAATATATAACATGCAGTCACGGCTGCGTGCAGTATTGCATACCTCCCAACTTTTCAAGAAAGGAAAGAGGGACAAAGTATGCGGCGCGCACAGCGCGCCGCGGCAAATTTTGACCATGCCCCTAGCCACACCCCTAGCCACACCCATTTAGCAGTAAGGGTCATTCAGCAGATGCCCCGGACTGTTCATTCATATTTATAGCAGTCAGAATTTTTTTATATTTCTATGTGTCACTATATGACATGTTGCTTATTTGTGCCTATCAATCCGTGTTCACACGTTGCATAGATTCTGTTTCTTTTTGTTTCTGTCTGCACCAAACTACACAATAACAATCTTCTCTGTTTTATCCATTTTTGCTACATTTTCTCCATTATTTAATGTGTTTTTGGTTCAGATGTGAATCTGCGTTTTTAAGTGTTTTTATGTACAGAGAAGCTTTTTCCTGCATTTTTTTAAGCTCCACATAGAAACCTCCAGAGAAACCCCCCCCGAAAACCGCAGAATTCAGCAGCGTCTTTTCATGGAATCACATCCACTTTACTTGGACAATTAAACACAGCAGAATAAATGTGCAAAGAAACAGCAGAAAAAAATGCAGCATTTACACTACAGGTGAATATGGACTAATTGTCCAAGCAAAGTGGATGAGACGTCCTGAAATCTCCACCCCTGGTGCGTGGAAAGACGCCGCTGAACTGTGCGGATTTGGTGTTTCTTTCTTTATAAGCTTCAGGATTCACATCAGCAACAAACATGTATCAAATAAGGGGGACAATGTATAAAAAATACCGCAAACACGCAATAATCAGAGAACATTGTTATTGCACTCGTGGCGCGGACACCTGCAGAAAAAATGCAGCATTTACGCTATGTGTGAACACGGCCTCAGTGATCCATTTTTATTACATTTTTTATGGGTTTTAATAAAGAAAAATAATAAATTGCGCCTTTTTTTTCCCGCCATTTACCGATCCCCATAAATAATCTGATCGCTGTGTTGTTCAGGTCATTACGATTACAGGGACACCAAATATGTCCATGTTATTTGCTGATTTGTAATGTTTATTATTTTATAAAAAAAAGTGCAATAAAATTACATTATTCTATTTTTTTTAATTTTTTTTAGTAACTTTATTAGAAGAAAAAAAAATCCTCTTTTCCTCTCCCTCTAGAATACAGGACATAGAGATGCTGCTCTGTACAATGTAGCTGTGTCCTGTGTAATCTGCTGTGTAAGAGGCTGCATTGTAGATTCATTTATGTGAAATCCTCCCTCTGACATCATCAATCCTATTGGCTCAACAGCTAGAGCAGCTAGGAAAGCCAGGAGGTTGCTGGACACAAGTTTTGAACGTTGCTGGTTTAAATCCAAGGTGGTGAAGATAAAAAAAAAAAAAAAAAATTGTATTTGTATTTTTTTCCTCATTTCTTTATAGTAGTTTTATGGGAACAAATGAATCTGACTCTTTCACCAACATTGAGATACAGTATTTATCTATCTATCTATCTATCTATCTATCCCTCTATCTATCTATCTATCTATCTATCTCTATCCCTCTATCTATCTATCTATGATTCTATCTATCTATGATTCTATCTCTCTATCTATCTATCTATGATTCTATCTATCTATGATTCTATCTAACTATGATTCTATCTCTCTATCTATGATTCTATCTATCCATCTATCTATCTATGATTCTATCTATGATTCTTTATATGATTCTATCTATTTATGATTCTATCTCTATCTATCTATTAACTGTCGTGTATCTATATATCCCTCTATCATCCATCCCTCTATCATCCATCCCTCTATCATCCATCCATCCAACTATCATCCATCCATCCCTCCATCTCTCCATTCATCCCTCCATTCATCCCTCCATTCATCCCTCTATCATCCATCCATCCATCCCTCAATCCCTCCATTCATCCCTCTATCATCCATGCATCCATCCCTCCCTCTATCCCTCCATTCATCCCTCTATCATCCATCCATCCCTCCCTCTATCCCTCCATTCATCCCTCCATTCATCCCTCCATTCATCCATCCCTCCCTCTATCCCTCCATTCATCCCTCTATCCCTCCATTCATCCCTCCATTCATCCCTCTATCATCCATCCATCCCTCTATCCCTCCATTCATCCCTCCATTCATCCCTCTATCATCCATCCATCCCTGCCTCTATCCCTCCATTCATGCCTCCCTCTATCCCTCCATTCATCCCTCTATCATCCATCCATCCCTCCCTCTATCCCTCCATTCATCCCTCTATCCCTCCATTCATCCCTCTATCATCTATCCATCCCTCCCTCTATCCCTCCCTCTATCCCTCCATTCATCCCTCCATTCATCCATCCCTCCCTCTATCCCTCCATTCATCCCTCCATTCATCCCTCCATTCATCCCTCTATCCCTCCATTCATCCCTCCATTCATCCCTCTATCATCCATCCATCCCTCCCTCTATCTCTCCATTCATCCCTCCATTCATCCCTCCATTCACCCCTCCATCCCTCCATTCATCCCTCCATTCACCCCTCCATCCCTCCATTCATCCCTCCATTCATCCCTCTATCATCCATCCATCCCTCCCTTTATCCCTCCATTCATCCCTCCATTCATCCCTCTATTATCCATCCATCCCTGCCTCTATCCCTCCATTCATCCCTCTATCCCTCCATTCATCCCTCCCTCTATCCCTCCATTCATCCCTCTATCATCTATCCCTCCCTCTATCCCTCCATTCATCCCTCCATTCATCCCTCTATCCCTCCATTCATCCCTCCATTCATCCCTCCTTCTATCCCTCCATTCATCCCTCCATCTATCCCTCCCTCTATCCCTCCATTCATCCCTCTATCATCCATCCATCCCTCCCTCTATCCCTCCTTTCATCCCTCCATTCATCCCTCTATTATCCATCCATCCATCCCTGCCTCTATCCCTCCATTCATCCCTCCATTCATCCCTCCCTCTATCCCTCCATTCATCCCTCCATTCATCCCTCTATCATCCATCCATCCCTCCCTCTATCCTTCCATTCATCCCTCCATTCATCCTTCTATCATCCATCCATCCCTCCCTCTATCCCTCCATTCATCCCTCCATTCATCCCTCTATTATCCATCCATCCATCCCTGCCTCTATCCCTCCATTCATCCCTCCATTCATCCCTCCCTCTATCCCTCCATTCATCCCTCCATTCATCCCTCTATCATCCATCCCTCCCTCTATCCCTCCATTCATCCCTCTATCCCTCCATTCATCCCTCCCTCTATCCCTCCCTCTATCCCTCCATTCATCCCTCTATCATCCATCCATCCCTCCCTCTATCCCTCCTTTCATCCCTCTATCCCTCCATTCATCCCTCCTTCTATCCCTCCATTCATCCCTCCATTCATCCCTCTATCATCCATCCATCCCTCCCTCTATCCTTCCATTCATCCCTCCATTCATCCCTCTATCATCCATCCATCCCTGCCTCTATCCCTCCATTCATGCCTCCCTCTATCCCTCCATTCATCCCTCTATCATCCATACATCCCTCCCTCTATCCCTCCATTCATCCCTCCATCCATCTTTGCAGCTGAATAACCTGCTTCTGGTGTCTCACCTGCAGTATAGAGGTCAAGATAACAAAATCTTCCTATTGCTTTCAATACAGGCAGTAGCTCAGTGGTTAGAGCTGCTGCCTTTGAAACAATGAACTCACAGCTCCACGAGTTCGAGTCCCGGCCGCCCCGAAAATCCAGCCAATGATAATTTAATTTAATTTAATTTATTCACTCCACTGAGGGGAGGAGCCGGGACATCAGCTGTGAGCCACGGGAGTGCGGGACAGCCCTGATAAATCGTGCAAGTCCCGCAGGTTGGGAGGTATGGTTTGCAGCTCAGGCCTATTTATTGCTCTTAGTTGCAGGACCTGGTGAAGCCGTTATTTTCCCTACAGAGCTGGGTCTCGCAAATATTGAAGAGGATGCTCTCCACATAATGCTGTGTCGTCGTCACATAGCTGATGGACAGGGATACAAAATCAGATCCCCCTGAATTAATATTGATGTCCTATTCCACAAATAGGTGATCAGGGAAGCTGTTGCTTTCACTGGTGATAATTTTGGACACATACCACTTAGGGAATATGCAATGAAATGTTTGGGGGCAAATCCCACCATGGAAGCTATTATGAAAAATACTGGCCATGAATGACCATATGCATCTCCTCGCTATGCACAGGATCAGGATTTTGAGCATATTTTACCCACTTCAGGTTTCTAAAACCACCAAGTGATTAAAAGAAGTGACCGCTCCATTCTTCTGGTGTTTTCCACTCGGAAAATGTTCTGTATGTTACAATGCAGATCAATGGGAAGGTTCGGAAGATGCCGGAATCTACAACTCCCAGCTTGTCCTTAACAATGGTAAGGAGATGCTGGGAGTTGAACCACAATACTGATAAGATGCAGGCAATATCACAAATAATCATTTACATCCAGGTACCTTTATAGGTGACATCTTCTGAGTCGTTCCCATGCCTTTTGTCTCCACGCAGTACAGATGCCATGATGAGGTTTCATGCCCACAGCTCGTCTCTGAAGGCCTCACTCTTTATTCTTCAGCAGCACTTCCCCACACAGTACCTTTAAAAATAAAAGTATCATTATACTGCCCCATAAACATAAATATCTCCCATGCTGTGCCCCTGAAAAAATAATTTCTGTGCTTCCTTCAGAAAATATCCCCCCTCAGACTGCCCTTATCCAATATACCTCCCACACTGCCTCTCTCCTTAATATACCCCCACGCTGCCTCTTTCCATAATGTCCCCATACACAGCTTCTCTCCATAATGTCCCCTCCACACCGCTCTCTTTGTAATATACCCCCACACTGCCTCTCTCCATAATGTCCCCCCATATTGCCCCTTTATTATTATTATTATTATTATTATTATTATTTATATATATCCCCCGAACTGCTCTTTTGTAATCCCCCCACCCACACACAATAGAATACACCCTCCATTACCCCTCCACCCCACACACAATACAATGCACCCTCCATTACCCCCCCACACATACACACACACAATACAATGCACCCTCCATTACCCCTACATACACACACACGCACACACACACACACACACACAATACAATGCACCCTCCATTAACCCTCCCCACACACACAATATAATGCACCCTCCATTAACCCTCCCCACACACAAATACAATGCACCCTCCATTAACCCTACACACACACACACACACGCACACTCACTACAATGCAACTTCTGTTAACCCTCCCCCCCCCACACACACACACAAAATACAATTCACCCTCCATTACCCCTCCACCACACACAAACACACACACACAATACAATGCACCCCCATTACCCCTACACACACACACACACACACACACTACAATGCACCCTACATTAACCCTACACACACACAATACAATGCACCCAGCATTAACCCTACACACACACACACACACACACAAATACAATGCACTCTTCATTAACCCTCCCCACACACACACACACAAAATACAATGCACCCTCCATTACCCCTCCCCCACACACATACAAAATACAATGCACCCTCCATTAACCCTCCCCACACACACAACACAGTGCACCCTCAATTAACCCTGCATACACACACACACACACAAATACAATGCACCCTCCATTAACCCCCACATGCACACACACAAAATACAATGCACCCTCCATTACCTCTCCCCCCCACACACAATACAATGCACCCCCATTACCCCTACACATACACACACACTCACAATACAATGCACACCCCATCACCGTTACACACACACTCACACACACACACACCCACACACACAAATTCAATGCACCCTCCATTACCCCCTCCCCAGACATAATACAATGCACCCCCATCACCCCCCTACACACAAATTACACTACCCCATCAGTACACACTCCTGCCTCCCCCCTCCCTTGGAATACAGTACTCCCCCTCTGCCTGCCACAAAGCTGTGTTCCTTCACAAGTGTACCCTGTTATGTGTCCTCAGCCCCTCCCCACTATTCCCCATTAATATCTTCAGCTCCTCCATGGAGTGCTTACCGCTGCCTGATGCGGCCAGCGTGTCGCCCGCAGCACTGTGATGACGTCAGCAAGGTGCTGATGTCATCACTTTGTTGCAAGTCTCGGCGCCCTGTTCAAATGTATTTACGTCTGAAAGACGTAAATACATTTCAATAGGAAGGAGGAAGCTGCGGTGACAGGCACCGCCACCGTCGCGCTCCTCAGCAGCGTGTGCATGCCGTGCACACAGCAGGGGCGGCACAGCACAGCGTGCTGCCTCCTGGTCCTGCTGCAGCTAGTGTGTACACGGCAGTGGCCAGCTTGCACACTGCTGAGCAGAGCGGTGGTGACAGCAGAAAGCGGCCCACTACAGGTACCGGCCCACTACAGGGACCGGCCAACTGGCATTTGCAGACTTGCCCTATGGTCAGTCCGGCCCTGATTGTGTGTCTTTGTATGTGTTCTCTTGAAGGGCTGGTGTCTTCTGTTCCTGATTCCAGTATACCCCCTGAGTCTGGTATCCTGCCTGTAGTCTGGTTAACCATTGTCCCGTCATGCTCAGGTACCTGCGTATTTAGGGACCAACATACCCACTTACTGGCAATCCCCCCCCTGGACTCCAGCTTGGTCCTGTTGTTATGGACAAGATTATGAACTATTATGAGTTTTAAGAGTATATAAGAGTTATATGAAGATATCCAAAAAACAGGATTTAAGATAAGGTCTTCAACTGTGTACCACACCTATATCTGCATTCAGACATCATAAGACTCGCCAGACAGTCTGGACTTTCATGTGGTGACAAGTGAATCATGCTGACATAGCTTAATATAAATGAGGAAATGCATTGTACATTACAGTATATTGTATATCACAGAATAAGCTCTATGATAGTTTACCCAATAGGAGACGTGTTACGTATTCTTGGCTCCTAGCCAACTAGTTCCCTTTAAATGTATCAACTTCCGTAATTAAAACCAGTCATATTTTCTATGCAGATTCGTGTATATTTCTCTGGTCTGTATGGAAGAATAGTATGCATGCTACTAACAAATGACTCATGATTTGGATGCAGATGGGGTTAAGGTAGATGCATAATTAGATTGAATCACTGTAAATCTATGGCCCCCTTAACAGATGGCGCCCGAACGTACCTTAGGACAGAAACTTCTGGATGACGGATAATGATGACCGCCATCTCACATGAGATAAACGTCCTAAGAGATCCCACCTGGTCAACTTACCTTAAGCTGTCTGCATAACGTTAAATGTATGTTTGCTTTTTTTTTGTCTGTCCTGTGGAAAAAGCAGAAGTTCCAAGTTTTGTTTTCCTTGAGTTAACGTTAGAGGAAAATGAGGAAGTTGTGATATACGCTGACTTCTGGTATGATCCAGGTTATATGGTTATATGTGTAGGCGAGTTCAGACACCTGCATGATATATATATATTTACAAACAAGGGAAATTACGACCAAAGTCCAAGGTTTGAATAATGATATATATAGTGTCTGCATTTATGTCATTGTGTTTACCTGTTGGCATATCTGTTTGTTTGAAGCAAGCAGACCTGTTTGTGGAAAACAGGAAGTTCTGTGCTCCGCTAGCATTAGAGCAAAAATGAGGAAGTGTTCACGGTATAATAGCAGTTGTTTCTTTGAGTAATGCAAAAAAAACCCCCAAAAAAACAAAAAACTAAACGTTAACTGTTTGTATGGCAGAAGGTATACTGCCATATACACCTATGTGTGACGTGTCATCAATAATTGATGTTTGATAAGGCCTTGGACCTGGTTTCGGGGATAGAAGATTTGAAAGGGGGTTTTTCTATGTACAGGTGCAGTGTTATGAAAGTAGGGTGAGGAAGCCCTGACTGTCACCTGGTACGGTTTTCCTGCTAAGCAGTGAGTTGAACGTTGTATGCGTACTCATTGGTCTTGTTTTAGTGGATGTCAATGTATCCTATTACCTAGGATTGCGAATACATTGGGGAGAATCTTTAACCTTTGCCTTAATCAGTTATTGAGTTTTGGATGGACTGTCCTCACGAGGTGTATGTAGTGTGAACAGATTTTGCTAGTACTCGAGATATCAACAACAGCTGGCGTATAGTGAGGGTCAGTGTAATTTCTTATCACCCACGTGACACTGGTGCTCTAGTTCTTCCTGGAAGACGTTTGTATGTATAATGTACGCAGTTTCTGGTGTGGAACACCGTAGGAAAGTTGAAATTGAAAAAGAGAATGGAGAATTCTCCCAAGGGGGGAGATTAGATGAGAATTGATTGAAAGTACAGGATGTGATATTGAATGTCAAGGGAAGTGAAAGTATTGAGATGGTTTGAAGAAATGTAATTCTGAATCTAGTAACTACACTATGTGTATTTTACCTGTCTGTGAAAATGGCTTCTCCAGGCCCATTATTAGAAGCAACGCCCTCCACCCTATAAGTCGTCCCCATAGGTTGGACTTGTGTACTGTCTGTGGAACACTGTGTCCACGTAAGCCCACTCCATTATTTCCTGTCCTGAATGTAGATTTCTTTCTGTCACTCTGTGTTTTGGGTGGGGTATGGTATGGGGATATTATGTCAGGGTCTGACAGGAGATAGGGATAGCTGGAGACTCGACCCTGACCACCAATAGGTCTACCGTCGAGATGAGGGCTAGTACAGGGTCCCTAGTCACAGGGTTAGCCCAGGGGTCCCTATATAATCCATATTCCCAGTGACAGATTGAATACCTCCTGAATGTTGATGGCACAACCCATGTCCCTCCCTCCCAGGCCTCTTCAAACACTATTTTTGGCCAACACCTACTTCCTCTTTTAGCGGCCATTTCATTCCAGTCACTACATAGTTCCTCTTTTGACGCCATTTTAGTCTGGCCGACACTCAGTTCCCTTTTCCAGCTGCCATCTTAGGATCCAAAGCCACTGCTCTGTTTATTGCTGATGCAGCAGAGGCTGCAAAGGAGGGACATAGGAAATTGAAATCCACAATAGATTTTTGGTTATATATGCAGTTGTGCCCCATTGTGGTCCCACTATTGAACCTTAACAAAGGAGATTGCTGATAGTCCTGTGGAAACTTCCCCCTTCACTTTTTCATGTTTGTTTTTGCTGTACCTAGTATACATTGTATTAGACCATATAGACTGCTCACTATTAGTCCTGGTGGACAGTGAATATTTTTCTGCCTATGGCAGTTGCTGCTTAGCCTAGTTTTGAGATATTCTCGCTTGTATGTCATCCTGCCTGGTATCTTGCCCAAGAGCTCCCTGATGTAGAGGGTGGAGGATCGTGTGGTCCTAAGGGGATTTTTGTCATCAGGAGTTGGCATATATTAGGGTTTTTGTTGGCAGCACCCAGTAATCCTTTGTGTCTTAGTTTGCAGGGTCTGACAGGAGATAGGGATACGCTGGAGGCTTGGCCCTGACCACCATTAGGTCTACCGTCGAGATGAGGGAGAGTGCAGGGTCCCCAGTTACAGGGTCAGCACAGGAGAGGTAGAGTAGGCACGCTCCACCTCTATTTCTAGTTGTGTGTATGTAGTCAGGGGGGGCGGTGCTGCTTGCTAGTTACCAAACACTCTTGTGCTCTTTTTTTACCCAGGGTTTTAGGGGATCTTAGTTTTTAGAATTTCAGTGTTCTCCTGACCCCAATTTACACCCATTGTTCTTTCTTACAAACCTGGATATAGTCCTTTGTGTCAGGTCTCCGAGAGCCCATATGCAAACAACTACAGCTGGTAACTCCTGATTACAGAGTGAAGGACCAATACACCTTCCTCCAAGTGGCAAGACGTCTGGAGATGAATCTAGCAGCTTGCAAGATCACCCCACATACAGATGTGCTGCATTCACAGCCACCTGAAGTGTATCATCACGTCATCTCCAGCCCAGAAGTCATTCTACCTGTTTGCCATGGAGGAAGACAGCAGCCCTTTGAATACTACTCAGCCAGATTGAACACCTACCTAAAGAACCAGTTGAAGATCAATGCCCGTATGACATCACTGCTCCCTGACAAAGTCACCATCTCCTTGTGTGCGGTCCTTAATCCTGCTAAACTTCTCCCTCTTCCAAGGGGGAAGTGTCCCACCTCTGACACCTTAGTGGAAGATGTAGTCGACTCTGGCATAGCTGAGGCAGGAACCTCTGGATTCGATACAGTGACAGATACACCTTTGGACCTTGACTTAACCCCTTTGCGGATGGATCAAGATGTGCATCAAGAAGACGGTTCCACACGGGTATGGTGGTGGTAGCAGAAGACGCTGTGCTGATAGAGCAGTCGCTACCCGCATGCCTGTCTGCAAAAGGAGCAGAGGTATGTGCTCTCACTGAAGCCTGAAAGATGGCAGCCAACATCTACTCTGTATGGAAGACAAGAGACTTGATCATCGCCAATGGAACTGTACACCACCATGAGGCCATAGAAGAACTGATGGAAGCTTTGCTATTGCCAGACAGAGTCGAGGTGAGCAGGGTTGAGGCTTACATTGGAGGAGTCAAGAGAAGCAGTAAGAAGTGCCCTCACTGACAGAACATCCAAAGAAGCCCGAAGACCACTTACCACAGAAACAGTCAGTCAATCTGTGCCTTTTTAAATGACCCTGACTTAAAGAAGGAAGGAAAGATGGAAAGTCTTGAGAAAACATTGTCCTGACCCTACAAGAGCAAGTCTCAGAAGAAGAGGACTGAGATAGGGTGTGGCTGTGGGCTCCTGGAGACCATAGGAAGTGGCTAGTGACCTGCTTTTACTGCCAGCCAAAGAGATATGGCAGGCCTTAAGCTGGGTTCACACTAAGCGACAGCGACAACGACGTCGCTGTTACGTCACCATTTTCTGTGACGTAACAGCGACCTTGTAAGTCGCTGTTATGATCGCTGCTTAGCTGTCAAACACAGCGACGCAGCAGCGATCATAACGTCGCTGTGCTACATGTGCAGAGAGCAGGGAGCCGCGCTTAGCGCTGGCTCCTTGCTCTCCTAGGTACAGTACACATCGGGTTAATTAACCCGATGTGTACTGCAGCTACATGTCACAGTGCAGAGAGCAGGGAGCCGCGCACACTGCTTAGCGCTGGCTCCTTGCTCTCCTTGCTACAGTATACATCGGGTTAATTACCCGATGTGTACTGCAGCCACATGTGCACAGAGCAGGAGCCGGCACTGGCAGCAAGGGCGGAGGCTGGTAACGAAGGTAAATATCGGGTAACCAGGGAAAGGTCTTCCCTTGGTTACCCGATGTTTACGCTGGTTACAGCTTACCGCACCTGCCAGACGCCGGCTCCTGCTCCCTGCTCGCTTCATTTCGTCGCTCTCTCGCTGTCACACACAGCGATGTGTGTGTCACAGCGGGAGAGTGACGACCAAAAAATGAAGCTGGACATTCAGCAACGACCGGCGACCTCACAGCAGGGGCCAGGTCGTTGCTGGATGTCACACACAGCGACAGCGACGGGACGTCGCTGCAACGTCACAGAAAATGGTGACGTAGCAGCGACGTCGTTGTCGTTGTCGCTGTGTGTGACACCAGTTTTAGACACAGAACTGACCCTACACACGCCATACCAGCCACAGAATAGAGGGAAGATTGGGAGGATGGGGTAGTGTAGAAAGCAAGGGCATGAGAATCCTCCCCTTGCATTGTTCAGTGTCAAACACACCCCAGCAGGAACCACTAAGTTGAGACCCTATGAAATCCTGTTTAGAAGTACCCCCAGATACTTTAACTAAACTTGTTGTTTAACTAAACATTTGCCTAATATACGTTCTTGAGTTTTCTCCTCCAGATCCAACCAGATCTAGATCTCTCGCTCTTTCTCTTTCTTTCTTTCTTTCTTCTTCTCTTCTCAATCTTTCTCTCTTCCTCTCTTCTCACCCTCCCTGCTCAATCTTTCTCTCTCTCTTCCTCTCTTCTCAATCTCTCTGTCTATCTCTCTCTCTTTCTCTCGCTTTCTTTCTTACAAAGATCCATGCATTCCACTACAAAAGATTTCGGACCTGAGACCAGGAGATGGCTGTCTTCCCTCTTCTACCCTATACTTTGTGCCAAGATGATGATATCCAAGCCTGTGGATCAGAAGATGACTGTGCATCCCACCTTTGATGATGTCCCACCATTACCGCCTAGGACTGAGGAAAATGAGACTCTGAGTGAAACCAACCTTGATAAATATGAGCTGATTAGAGGACTACCACGTTCACCCCTTCCTGAATAATGTGTGCCAGCGTGGAACATAGCCATGAGGACAACTAAGAGGATACGTTCAGGATCTGGCTTCCTATCTATAGTCTGTTGGGTGAGGAGATTCATCCACAAAGGATAGGTTATCTCGTATGCGAGTGAGGTAACCATCGGCATTAGGACAGATCAATAGACTCGGATAAAGTAAGGAAAGACTTTTGGCTATCTCCAAAGGGGGGAATGTTATGGACAAGATTATGAACTATTATTAGTATTAAGAGTATATAAGAGTTATATGAAGATATCCAAAAAACCAGGATTTAAGATAAGTGCTTCAACTGTGTACCACATCTATATCTGCATTCAGACATCATAAGACTCGCCAGATAGTCTGGACTTTCATGTTACAAGTGAATCATGCTGACATAGCTTAATATAAATGAGAAAATGCATTGTACATTACAGTATATTGTATATCACAGAATAAGCTCTATGATAGTTTACCAATTAGGAGACATGTTATGTATTCTTGGCTCCTAACCAACCAGTTCCCTTTAAATGTATGAACTTCCGTAATTAAAACCAGTCATATTTTCTATGCAGATCCGTGTATATTTCTCTGGTATATATGGAAGAATAGTATGCATGCTACTAACAAATGACTCATGATTTGGATGCAGACGGGGTTAAGGTAGATGCATAATTAGATTGCATCACTGTAAATTTATGGCCTCCTTAACACTGTGTCCTGTATTTGTGTTCCTGCCATGTGATGTATCCTGATATCCTGCCCTGTGATGTACTCTGATATCCTGCCGTGTGATGTCTAGTTATCCTGCCATAGGATGTACCCGAAGTCCTGCTGTGTTACCTGATGTCCTGCTGTGTGATATACCCGTAGTCCTGATGTATCCCGTGAATAAAGTCGTGTTCATATGTTACCTGAAGTCTAGAAGTATCTGCTGTCACTCTGCTGAGGTCCATGTCTGGTGTGTCCACACCACACTGCTGTGGTCCAAGCTTATTGTTCCTGTGCCGCCCTGCTGTGGTCTTTGCCTGCTGTACCTGATGTCCGGTTTCTGATGACCTCTGCCCGATGTCTGGAGTCTTACCCAATGTCCAGGGTCTGATGACCTCTGCCCAATGTCTAGAGCCTCACCCGATGTCCATGACCTGTGCCTGAGGACCCATGCCTAAGGTCCTATTCCTGGTATCTTGTGTCTGATGTCTGCTGGTGCTTACACTGCCTATTCCTCTTCAGGACTTTGTTCTGAGTTTCTGTTCCCCTAGTCCTGCTGTCGCCCTGGCTCGCTCAGTGCCACAGTCCTGGTCGCCTGTCCTGGGAGTGGCACCTGGCATCCTGCCTCATAGCAGGCGCTTAGGCAAGCCCCTCCCTCTGCTAAAGAGTAAGTCTATGTTCCCCCTGTGGTCCAGTGGGTCCACCTGACCTCACCCCTGGGATGCTATCTCTGCACTCGCCGTCTCATCCTCCGGCGGTGAGCATGACAACATATTTAAAGATGACACATTCCCTTTTGTATTTTAGGCAACAACAAAAAAAGTTATTTTCATCTTTTACATTTTAAAATAAAAAAAAGATGGACTGATGCAACACTTTGGGCACCCTCCATGGTTAGTACCTAATAGCTCCCCCCTTTGAAAATTATCACAGCTTGTAAACACTTTTTGTAGCCAGCCAAAAGTCTTTAGTTTGTTTTTTGAGGGATTTTCATCCATTCTTCCTTGGAAATCTTCTTAGTCTTCTCCTGCTGTGTGGGCCTTTACTATTTTCATGTTCAGAGTGCTAGGCAGCTGCTTAGAAGAACCATGGCTGCTATATTTGGGCACAAGTTTAGAGGAGGCTGTTTTTTATAAAGCTGTGAAATAGGCATCATCTGGCCTTTCATAACGATTATAATGAACAAGCCATAACCATAACTGGATAATTAAGGTCTGAAAACGTGGTCAAAGTTATCTGAGCACACAAATCCCCAAGGGTGTGCAAACTTTTGCATTGGCCCAGTTTCCTTTTTGTACTTTTTCAAATGTAAAAGATGAAAATACTGTATATATTTTTTTTGCCTAAAATACAGAGGAAATGCATAATTTTTAACTTTATGCCTTTTAAAAATCGTTTCATCTGCAACTTGCTTAACTGTTCAAAATAACAATACTTTTTACCAGGGATGCTCAGACCTTTACGTGCCACTGTATATTGCAATGTTTTAAATGAGGTTTTGATATTAGGATAGTTCTGTTTTTGAGCAGATAGGGATGAGATTCAGAAATGACCAGACCTAAAGTCCATATAGCCTGCAGACCTGTATGACGGGGGTATTGTGTGCAAAGAAGATGGAAACCATATTGGATATCATGATATATCTTGAACAGGACACTGTTCATGTAGAAATGCTCGGACCTGACACCCATAATGTGGTGGTTCACCTTCACATTATGGGTGTCAGGTCCGAGCATTTCTACATGAACAGTGTCCTGGAAAGTGGATTGGTTATGGTGGGCCAGTTGAATGGCCACCAAGGTCTCCCGACCTTACCCCCTTAGACTTTTATTTTTGGGGTCATCTGAAGGCAATTGTCTATGCTGTGAAGATACAAGATGTGCAGCATATGAAACAACGGATACTGGAAGCCTGTGCTAGCATTTCTTCTGCGGTGTAGCTATCAGTGTGTCAAGAGTTGGAGAAGAGGGTTGCATTGACAATCCAACACAATGAGCAGCACTTTGAACACATTTTATAAGTGGTCATAAAATTGTAAATAACTAATGAACAAATAAAGTTGCGTTAAAACCAAGCACACCATTGTTTTTCTTGTGAAATTCTCAATAAGCTTGATGTGTTACATGACCCTCTTCCCATTGGAAAAAATAAACTTGGATGCAAAATGTCCGACTTCAAAATGGCCACCATGGTCACTACCCATCTTGAAAAGTTTCCCCCCTCCCATATACTGAGCCACAAACAGGAAGTTGATATCACCAACCATTCCCATTTTATTTTGGTGTATCCATATAATTGGCCCACCCTGTAGTTTCCATTAGGATATCTGCCCAATGATGGACACCTTAGTTGAAACCAAACAACCCCTATTATAGTTAAGCTATATTAGTTTCCATGACAATACTTGGGTCAGACATTTAAAATATAGGATGATAGGGTTGAATATCGCAATTTGTTCCTCATATTTTGCAAATGGTCCACAAAAAATAAGTGATACTATATCTAACATTGAAATTGCACTGTCTGTTAAGCCTCACCCCTAAAGTACACCATGTTTTTTTCTTTTCTGGAATTTTTTGTTGAAAAAGGTAATGAATCTAGTAGAAATGGTTGTCGGACCTTGTTACCTGACCCATTGAAAGGGCTGGGAGTGCATTAGGGTTTTGATACTTTAGTCTCTGACCCGTTCCTTTACTTATTGGCTGATGGGTTGGGGGTGCCATCAACTTCATTTGCCTAGGGCACTAAAATACATTTTCCCAGCCTTTTATTAGCCCATAATTTTATATACTGGTGCTGTAGGACATATAGTGATGTCAGTTCTCGTATGAACAGTAATGACCATATAAGTGTTGGAGGGTGAAAAAAAGGTTACTTTTTAGAAAATGTTTGTCATGTTGAATGTTCACCTGGAAAAACATGTAATTCCTTCTAAAAGCTGCCCAACAATGACTGGTAAAACAAACATAAATGAGCAGCCCATTTTGATTTTGACACTGCTCCCATTAGAAGGGGCAGGATATGCTTTTCTGAACAGTGTTCCATCTTTATTTTCTTGCTTGTTGAATATACTCCATAAGTTGCAAATGTCAGACAGTTGAAAAGAAGAATACTTTCTAAATCTCTAGGCTTTATTATATGATTTAAGTATGTTAAGTATGTTAGCAGTTTTGAAACCCATGTATTTATATCAGAATATTATAAAACAAAAAAAGAAAAAAATATACAAAAAATAAATTTATTCATTATGAACACATGGTGGCACTGTCACTTTTTTCATCAGAAATCAGCTAAAAACAGATTACTGAAAAAATGATTTTTTTTTTGTCATTTTGTGTGAATACATTTATCTTTCCCTTTTAATAAATTAGCCATTGCTTAATATGTATAAATATAGTCATAAAATTAAAATATGTATATATTCACATATTTTGCATTGTAATTACAAATTTACATAGATTTGTTATTGCGGTTCAAATCCACATCAGTTTACAGATCATGTTAAACTGTAAGTTTTTGTTAAACTTGACATTGGGAAAAAGTGGTTATTTGCATTTTTTGGATAGGGGAATAATATGTATACAAAACAGAGCCTTATTTTAGATAACATTTTTTGAACATGACCTTTCAATGTTTGCAGTATTTGCTCTCTTAAGTTCTCGTCCGCTTTTGCAGCAGAAATATTTCTTCCAAATATACAAAAATGTAGATCGGAATTTTTCAATACGGAATGCGTAGACGATGGGGTTCATGGCTGAATTTCCATGGGTCAGGAAAATGGCGATATAAGTGATGATCATCGGCGTGTTGCAAGTCTGACAGAACAACGTAACGCAATTCAGGGTATGAAGAGGTAGCCAGCTTAAAGCAAATAAGAGCAGGATTAAAGCTAAAGACTTTGCAATTTTCAGTTCTTTTCCATAGTATTTTTGAGGATCTTTAGAGCTGGAAGATACTTTTTTATTAAGTTGTCTTTGAATTAGATTGAACACTTCCAAATAGATTATTAACATGAGAAAGAGTGGAGGAAGGACCCACACAAAGAAGTTAAAGTAAACCATATATCCCATACTGATAACGGTTTCAAATTGACAAGTTATAATAATTTCACCATAGCTGGAGTTGGTCTGTCTTCTCAAATTGTTTATGTTGTTCCAGCCAAACATGGGAACTAAGCCAACGATGAATGAGAGGACCCAGCATCCTGTGATCGCAATCACAGCTCTTCTAGCCGTCACAAAACTTTTGTAACTGGAAAACAAAATAGGAGACAAATTACATGATAAGGTTGTAAATAAAAACAACAATTCATCATCCAAAACGCAAAATATTTGAATCAGGGAGCTAAAATGCATTTAAAATGGTTTGTTGTCGAAACAGTATTCCAAAAAGCTGTGATGTGAGATAGACTTAGCAATTAGCTAGAGATGAGCAAAATAGTTCATGATAATCAGTTCTGATCTCTTGTCCTGTCCTTTTTTGCAGAAAAACTTTACTGCTGCGTCCAGCAACCTTATCCTAGTACCTTCAGGTGTCTGTTGCTCCCTACACCCTGCAACATCAAGGTAGCGATACAGGCGCTCAAAAGATACCATGTCAAGAATGCCAGTCACATAAGTGCAGCAAAGGACCAGACCACTTATGTGACAGACATGTCTTGGGCACCTATGTCCCTTCTTAGGCTGAGAGATGATACACATAATGATGTTTCATGGCCATTGAGGTCTATATATGGAAAGAAGAAGTAAAAGGTTTAACCCGAGCTGCTGTGTGGGATAAGAAAATGATCACTGGAAGCTAAAATTGTGATTTATTGTTCTACGCGTTTCAAAGTATTAAAACTGCTTCTTTAGGAAACAAAATCATTGGTGCACATTATCATGGTTGTGAAACCATGATCAGGGTTCACATTTTGGACACAGTGTGTTTTCACTGCATCCAAAACGTTGCATTGTACAGTACAAACACAGTGGATGGGATTTCTAGAAATCTCATGCTCACTGTGCTTGTTTCCCCTGCAGCAAAAACTGGCCTGCAATACGGCTTCCCAAGCCGCTGCATGTCAATTCTTTGCTGCAGAGATGCAAGAGTCCTCCACAGGGAGAGCACAGTGAGAGACCGCAACTGCCCAAGCCCGGATCATGGACACAAGCAGCAGAGTCTCCTGCAGAGGAGACTCGTGGCCCCACAGATCAGATCCCGCTGCATCCTAATTATGTGCACATACCCTAAAGCTGCAAATTAATCCAGAAAGATGGAGAAAGAACAATTAATCTGGACCTATGTTCTTAAAGGGAACCTGTTTTGAAAAAAAATGCTAATAAACTGCAGATATGGAGTTAATTTGCAGGTTAATAGCATTCTGACACTGTGCAGCACTGGCACACAGAGTTATACTGCCAGGATGAAATTAACTTTATTCCTCCGGGCAGCGTTCGGCTTCCAGTTACAGGGGAGGTGCCGGTGTGGGATCAGTCATGCACTTTGTATAGAGAGTGGGGGCTGTTGTTGCACCCCAGGGCTGAGTAACAGCAGTCTAATCATTAGAGGTGGCTTTCAATTAGTGCTAGAGGCGCAGCAGCTCTCCATATGCAGAGCGGTGACTGAAACTGTGCCAGCACCTCCCCTATGACTGGAAGCTGAATCCTGCCAGAAGGAATAAAGTTAATTTTCTTCTTGTGGATGGGCTTTAAAAACATGCCAACAATTAGCTGTCAAGCGAGCAAACCCAAGCTTGGACTGGCCCACGGGGGAATAAGGAAATCCCCCAGTGGGCCCCTGTGGTGGAGTGAGCCATGTACCCCCCAATATAAGCAGTATTTGGCCCCATTACATTAGTCACTATATATAGAAAAAAAATCAGCATCTCTTGCTGAGCAGTGGGCCCCCAGAGTCAGTGTTACTGGTGGGCCTGTGGCAGCTCAGTCCGACACTGGGATGTGGGGTTTTAAGTGGGCATAAAAGTCATCTTTGCATAATGCTCATTCATCCGCATTCAGTTGACATGTTTGCTTATTGTAAATGGAAGTACCAAGCATCCATTGACATGATTTATAGCCAATCATCACCCTTCACTAGGACGCTATCTGCTACTGTAAAAGGACCTTTTAGATTCTCTCCTTTATTCACTGCAGACAAGAGTTTAGATTAAATAATTGCTTCAGACTTCCAATAAGGGCATTCTAGATTTTTTCATCTAAAGACTTGTCTGCAAAAAAAAAAAAAAAAAAGAAAGAAACCGTCATACAGAGGATCAAAGTGCTGGCAGTCTTTCTTCAGTGCTGAACGTGCTGGACTGCAGAGTCGTGCTGCGGCAAGGATCCCTGCATCGAGGGTTCAGTGAGCTGATCCTTTCAAGTGTGCCTGCTTTCTTACAAAGAAAAGGTTTGATAGAAGGATATAATGTAGAAGGTCACTTTCTTTCGGATATCAAAATCATTTTTGGCAAACATTTTCCTTAAAATAACTCATCGCAAATGGATTTATTTGACGGCCCTGACTGCATTGGTGTGACAGCTTGACAGGCCTGCGCTGACACAATATTCAGCCACAGAGGTCGGTTTGGCCTAATTAAACATATTCAGTGTAGGATGGGTTACTCTTATCAGTATAAAGTAGCAAACAAACAGCTTCACTGGAACAAAAAGTCAGTAAAGGAAAACTTCCATAGTTACCTGCTGTCAACTATGATTCTTAAAGAAAAAAATAAAGTAAAAACCTAACTTTCTAAAAGCTATGTTCCCTCCTAAAGAATATAACATCTAAGGAACAGTTAGGGCTCGCTTACACATAAGTGTATAACATGGCTGAGTGCTAGATGTTTTATTTGATAGCCTTTAGACCAATGTTATACTGTGGGGCAGTGCCGACCATCGTTTTTTTTTTTCATGTCAATTCGGCATGAGAAAAAAAATCGTAACATGCTACGTTTGACAGCATATAAGAGGCGTTGCATTCCCATTCAAGTCTATGGGTGATGTGACCCAAGGACAGGGCCGATTTACGCCAACACAGACAATGGAGAAGAAGGAGAAATTAAATTTTCCATCTTCTCCTCACTTTTGCTCTGATTCTTGCATGTGAATCAGATCACAGTAAACGATACTAGGATCAAACTTTGATCCGAGTTTTAGCCGAGTGTCATTAGCATAATTGAGACGATTCCCTTGCATGAGAGAACATAGTTTGTGTGACCGTAGCCCAATACTCACCTTGGCACTTGCTTTCACATGTTACATCATGAGAGCCATGCGCCCAGTCATCTCTAGCTTTACTCTCCTTGCCATTTGGGTGACTCGAGCATAAAGTGGAAGTTTGAGTAGCAGCTGGCCGCTCACTTCCTCTTGATGTTTGATACATCCAAAGGCAAGAATAGTTATGCCAGAGATGATTGGGTGCAAGCTCGCATGATGTAACAATGTCATGTATATAGTATGTACTCTCCCATAGCCTTCAATATACAGTATGAGCCCTCACATAGCCTCCTATATACAGAATAAGTCCTCAAACAGCTCCATGTATACAGTATGAGCCTCTACATAGCTCTTTTTATACAGAATTAATCCTCACTCATCCCATAACCATATTGGAAAAGTAACCAACAACACATTTTCACCTTGCCCCTGTTCCCCTGGCACTCTGGTCTTTTCTCATCCCTAGGGATTCATTTCTTCTTGTGGCCTTTGCCCTGGAGCTGCGCTGCGCTCCAGGAAAGCTCCAAGCCCAGAGATGTGCGCTGCCATAAGTGGCACACAAAGCAAGATAATGAGTGCAATCTGGCCATGGGAACCTCCGGAGACCCAGGCAGTAGCCCAGATTTCCCTCATTATAATTCACCTATGATGTCAAATGATACCCGGGAGAGCAATTACCAGCACCACTGGAACGGCATGAAAATGGGAAATAAGTATAAATGTTGTTATTTGACTGGGGGTAAACATATGGATTGAAAAGGGATAGTCCAAGTAGTGGATAATGCCTCAGATTAATAAATAATACAATTTGAGACAAGGTCCAATGGGCAAGTCTCTCCTAGAGACATTTCTTCTCAGGGAAAATCTCTCAGAGAGAGTCTATCTCAGAGTGTGCAATGCAATGTGCATACAATGCCTTGCAAAAGTATTCACCCCCTTAGCATTTTTCGTGTTTTGTTATCTCACAATCTGGAACTTCAGTTTTTTTTAAGGGTTTGCATCAGTTCATGTAAAGAACATGCCGACATCTGTGAACATTTGGTTTTCATTTCATTGTGAAGCAACAACAAATAGGACAAATAATTGAACACTTCAGAGTGCATAACTATTCACCGATCTAAATTCAGTACATTGTAGAGCCTCCTTTTGTAGCAATTACAGCTGCAAGTCTCCTTAGATAAGTCTTTTCGAGCTTCCCACCTTTTACCGATTCCTCAAGGGAAAACTGCTCCAGCTCCTTCAAGTTAGATGATTTCCTCTGGTGCACAGCAATCTTTAACTCCGACTACAGATTTTCAATTGGATTTAGGTCTGGGTTTTGACTAGTTTACTCCAATACAGTTACACATTTGGCCTTAAACCACTCGAGTGTTGCTTTAGCAGTATACTTTGGGTCATTGCCTTGTTGGAAGATGAACCTCCTTCTCAGTCACAAATCACTGACAATATATAAGAAATAACTGAGCACTTCCAGTAGGTGATGAAACAAATTTTTATTAAGTGAAGCAGCAAGTCCAATATATGGGTTAAAATGTTTCGGTAATAACAAATAGGCCTTCATCAGTTCACATGCTGCTGGTGAGGAACTGCCTGTATGGGTGGCATAGGTTGTAAATGCAGTGGGCACCTTTTATAGCAGTGGACACTGCTCTTACAACCTACGCCACCCATACAGGCAGTTCCTCACCAGCAGCATGTGAACTGATGAAGGCCTATTTGTTATTACTGAAACAGTTTAACCCATATACTGGACTTGCTGCTTCACATAATAAAAAATAGTTTCATCACCTATTGGGAGTGCTCAGTTATATATTATATATTGCTATGGGTTTGGATCCTACTTAAACATTCTAGAAAGGGTTAGAAGTACTGTGCTATTCTTCATTCAAATCACTGCAGTTCAAATATGGAGAGAAAAGGATTAATAAACCACACTGCCGTAGAAAGGAGGATCCATGTAAAAAGCATGATTTTATTTGTCTACGCGTTTCAAAGCCTCATGGCTTCTTCATCAGGACAAATTATATACAAAAAAGGGGCAGGCTGGAACATTAAAGAAAGGCTTGTCAGTACCTTTCAAATGTGACTCCAAAATAAGAACATTATTCATACAATAAAGAATAAGAACATTTGTAATGTCATACATCAAATCTGTAAGGAAAATAAAATAGTAAAAATACAGTATTTACTTGAAATAAAAACATTTGTTTTTAACATTATACTCTGTAGGTTTCTTACTCAAAAATAAGAAAACAGGATGGACTAGACCCGATAGGATCAACAATGCGAAACAACCCCAAGAGCCACCCCGAGTCTAAAAGACAGACACATGAGATATCAACCTATATCTTGCTAGGTATGAAAAAACTAAGCTAATTAGTCAAATGATTTGGTCTTCATAGTGTTGTTTGGTTAGTGGTGTCTCTTGCTTAATGGTGTTAACAGCCTCTGTGGCCTTTCAGAAAATGTGTGTTTATACAGACAAACCGTGTGACACCTAGATTACATACAGGTGAAATGCCTTTCACTAATCATGTGATTTATGAAGGTAATTGTTTGCACCAGAAATGTTTAGGAGCTCCATAGCAAAAGGGGTGAATACATATGCACATAGCAATTTTTATTTATTATATACCATAAATTTAATTTTTTTCCTATATTTTTCTCACTTTACTTCCACAATTTAGACTATTTAGTGCTGATGCATCACACACAAATTGTACTAGAAAAATATTTACACACAGATTGTAATGTAACAAAATAGGTAGAAAGCCAAGGGGGTGAATACTTGCACATGACACTATATCCCTTTAAAGTAGTTCTTCCTAAGCTATGAGACTGACCTCTCTAATAAGGTGCCCTCTAGTTGTTGATGGGGTGTAAGCTGGGGAGTCGGTATTCACCTGCTTTTTAAGAAAGCAGAAATCTTTCATTTAGCATCTTAAAAGGAAAGCCATCATCATAAAATGACCTATTGTTTAAATTTATACATTGTGTTACATGAATTAAAAAAAAAACTTTAGTAAAAAAAAATAAAAATTGAAGGGGTGTTCCATCCCCAAGACCCTATCTCAATATGTATTAGGTGTAATAATAATATTAGCAAATACGTACCTCCAATTAGAAATGTAGTAAAGTTCTCCTGATTTGCTATATCGGTTACCTCATGTGCAGAACACTGCAGCAGCTTAGGTATCCATGGTTACAACCACTAAATGTCTCTATTTGAGTGGTCATAACCATGGATATCTAAGTTACTCTAAAGGATGCTTTACATGGTGCGACATCGCTAACGATATATCGTCGGGGTCACGGTGTTTGTGACGCACATCCGGCATCGTTAGCGACATCGCAGCGTGTGACAGCTAAGAGCAACGATCAACGATCGCAAAAATGGCAAAAATCGTTGATCGTTGACACGTCGCTGCAAATCATAATGTCGTTGGTGTTTCATTCCGCAGGTTGTTCGTCGTTCCTGCGGCACCACACATCGCTGAGTTTGACACCGCAGGAATGACGAACATCATCCTACCTGCGTCCATCGGAAAGGAAGGAAGGAGGTGGGCGGCATGTTCCGGCCCCTCATCTCCTCCCATCCTCTTCTATTTGGCAGTTTTTTGACACCGCTGTGATGTTTCTGTGACGCTGAACGCACCTCCCCCTTGAAGGAAGTATTGTTCGGCAGCAACAGCCACGTCGCTGAACAGGTATGTGAGTGTGACGCTGCTGTAGCGATATTGTTTGCTACGGCAGCGATCACCACATGTCGCATGAACGACGGGGGCGGGTGCTATCGATCGCGACATCGCTAGCAATGAGGTAAGCGACATAGCTAATGATAGGTAATAATATTATTATACTTACTATATATTGGGATAGGGTCTTGGAGATTAGAATATCCCTTTAAGTAATCTTGTAAATTTCGCACTGGCCACTGGATCTTTTTTAGATACACATTTCCTGAACTTTCATGAAAAGTTTTCAGCAGGCTCCATATCATCAGAGGCTGAATTACAATGACTAATAACACCTCTATACACAACTGGTAACACAAGATTCACCAATCACAATCGACGTCACTGTTGATCCTGCTCCCTCTCCTTAAGGCCTAAGACACAAGGCATGAAAATCGGACCGAGTGGAATGTGATAAAACATCGCATTCCACTCGGACCAATATTAAGCTATGTGTCAGCACCCATGAGCGATTATTTTCTTGGCCCCAATCGGACCGAGAAAACAATCGCAGCATGCTGCGATTGTAATGCGAGACTCTTTCTCTCGCACCCATTGAAGTCTATGGCGCGAGAGAAAGATCGCACTGCACTCGCAATACACCGGTGTACCGCAAGTGCAGGGCGAGAATGGCAATAACCGGCTACGGAGGAGAGAGGGAGATAAATCCCTCCCTCTCCTCCGTGCCGGCCCGTCCCTCCTCAGCACTGGCCCGCCCCTCCTCAGTGCCAGCCCGTCCCCTGCAGCTGAGGTCTGATCGCATGATCGGACCTCAGTCGCAGTGACACTCGCATGACACTCGGCTCCTGCTGTGCTTCCAGCGCGAGCCGGGTGTCATGTGTGGATCACATTAGTCCCCGTGTGGCCCTGGCCTTACAGTTACTTTTGTTAACATGCACATGTTAATTAAACACTTCAATTCAAAAGATAGGGTCGAGGTCTGACTATACACTGGAGATCAAAATTAGAGAGCAACACACAATTTCCGAAATGTTAAGGTCATTGTGTAGTCCTATGTGATTATATCCTAATATGGGTAAACTAGCAGTATTTTAAGTTTATTTCATAAATTGAATGGTTTCAAAAGTACATAATAAAAATGTAAATGAGATAAATGAAAAAGAACACTGATCAAAATTAGATAACACTTTCAGATGCCTGCAAGTTATTGGTGTTAATCTGGTGCTAATTTCCTTAATTATCTGACAAACACTATTTAACTGGAAGCCTAACTTTCCAGTTTACACTGACTTTGCAAAAATAGTGTGCCATCTCAAAGTGACTGAAACCCTCCGGCAGCAGGTTGTCCAGATGAAGGCCAAAGAGGTGACCCTATTAGACATAGCAAGAGAAGTTCGTAGTTCCAAGTCTGTGATTTCGAGAATATTGATTCTTTACAACATTGCAAACACTTTCAAGACCTCCAAGAAGGCTGGTCGCCCTCGAAAGGCAAATGCAAGAGATGATCGGATAATGCGTAGAACTTCTATGGGTAATCATTTCAACACTGCAGCTGGAATTGCTCAGCAGTTCAGCATTGAACAGGGTAAGGAACTGTCTCATCATAGTATCACAACATTTAAGAGCATTTGGAGTGCCCACTCTGCAGTGATCAAACCTCTCATTAGCAGAGATAATCAAAAGGAGCATGTTGTGTTGACAGAGGAGAAGTGGTCCACAGTTCATTTTAGTGATGAAAGCAAGTTTAATTTATTTGGGTGTGATGGGAAAATTATGTTTGTTGACAAACTGGGGAAAGACTGAACCCAAAGTGTGTTAAGAAGTCAGTGAAATGTGGTGGAGGACGTGTCATGGTTTGGGGAATGTTTTCTGCAGCAAGAGTTGGACCTCTCATCTCTCATGCAGCTAAATGGCAGAGTGAATGCAAGTGTGTATCGAAACCTTCTTCAACAACACGGGCTCTTTACTTACGTTCATCACTCAGTCAGCAATTTTCATGCAGGACAATGCCCCCTGTCACACAGCAACATGGGTAAAGCAGTTCCTTGAAACAAAAAACATTGAAACAATGAAATGGCCAGCCCAGAGTCTTGATCTACACCCAATAGAAACCCTCTGGAAAATCCTTGGTTACAAAGTTATGGCCAAGAAACCCACAACAGTCACTGTGGAAGAGATTGGAAAAGAGTGAACAAAATCACACCAGAGCAGTGTGAGAGACTAGTGATGTCCTTTGGCCGCAGATGTGCTGAAGTCATTCAAAGCAATGGCCTGTACACTTCCTACTGATTGATGACTGTTGTTACCTTCGGAAAATGTACTTATCTTTGTCTGTGCTACAGTCATTAATGTTCTCTAATTATCATCATCATGTTTTGGGCAAAATAAAGGTTTAATGTTGATAAACTTTGGATATTTTGTAAAACACTGTTCTAGTGGCATGGTGCACCTCTTACAAAAAAACCCTTCAAATGCTGATCCATGTAGATTACATTATTTGTGAAAAAAAAAACAAGGGATCATACATTGTTCTCTAATTTTGATCTCCAGTGTATACATGTGGTGTTTCCTAAAACATCAAGAAGTTTCAGCCTAAATAAGCTCCAGTGGCCAGTGTGAAAATTGCAAGATTTATTATTTTTATTTATAATAGAGTCTGTGATATGTATTTAAAAATAATAATTAAAAAAGCACTTTTTTTCCCATTGAGTTTTTCCTGCTAAGAAATGTAAAAATGGTGCAGAAATTTCTGCATCCAAATACTCCACGTGTGCACATAGCCTTCAATTTTATTTTTGTGTGTTTAATGTTCCTTTAAAAAAAATAAAATAAAATAAAAAATGAATACCACAACCATGAATATGTTAGTAACAAATTTTGGACAATATAAAAACAGAGACACATTGTTGTAAAATTAACCCCTTTGCTCACTGATGTATTCGAGATATGGCTGTGAATAATAGCCATCTGTGGCTCATAGATAACAATAGGTAGCATTGAGCCGGTTCAGGCTCATCATTACAATTGTGATTGTTGTAGCACAAACTCTTAGTATCTTACCCATAACTATTGTTATGTGCTAGGCTGTGCTTTCAATGAGGTCTTAATTGTTGGACTAGTGCCTTGGCAACAATTGTTAGGTATTTGTGCCCATAACATATATATGGGCAAGTTTGCTCACAAAACATCAAAAAATTTTACCAAAACTATACCAAGTAGATCACGTGTAAGTTGAAATAAAGTTTAAAAGGTACATAAAATCATTATATACTCCTCAAAATTAAAATTGAAACACCAAGAAGGAAAAGTCATGGCGTTATCAAAATCAGAAGATTGATAGACATGTTTATAATATGCAAATGATAAAAAAAATAATTAAAAAAAAATCCCAAAACATCTTAATTTATGTAGTATCAAATATTAGCAACATGTGCAAAAATATACTTTGGAGAAATGGCTGTACCGGTAGTTCCAACAAATCAATGTAACACTGAGCTATTATTGTACCTGTAATGAAGACTAGAGGGGTTCAGATACTGTATGTTATGCCATTCCATACCATAATTCCATCAAATAGGAGCAATGTGACATTCCCTCATGAAGGTCTTTTGACGTGTTGCCCACGATGTTTTCCAGACCAATATATGGCAATGATTGCATCAAAGACAAAAGTGGGACTCACCGTTGAAGAAGATAGACCTCCCATTGTAAACGCCATTGCTCCTTTATAGCTGCACCTTCATACAACTGTGGCAACGCCATGAAAAGGGAATGTCACTCCAGTCCAATGACCAGAATTATAGTGTGGGGTGGCTAACACTAACAGTTTACATTGATTTAGTCATGGAACAAGTAGTACAGCCATTTCGCCAAAGGGTCCTAGGAGCTATTTTCCAACACGACTATGTCAGGCTGCATGTTGCTTGTGCTACTGTGAGCAGCCTGAGGAGACTTAAACATGCTACCATGTTCTGCAGTGTTCTAGAACTCTTTTCCAATTGAGAACATCTGGGACGTCGTTGGTCGGTGATTGCAAAAGAAGCTGCCAGCAGTGGACCTTGATGATTTGTGTGCCCAAGTTTTTAAGTATGGCAGAAAATTCCCCATTCAACTATCTAAAACCTCATTCATAACCTCATTGCTAGCATTCCAAAGCGAATAAGTGCCTGTATTGTGCAAGGACACGCTCAGACAGCGGTGGACACTGCTCTGTAAATTGCAGCTCCAAATCAAGCAATCCTTAATCTCCAGCATATGAATTGAAGAAGGTCAATAAATTGACCAAAACATATTCACAACTGGATTGAAAATATAAAATAAATATAAGATTTGTTCAATTGGAGAGCCTGGTTTTACTGATTATTATTACGGCTTTGGAACCTACCTGCGCACTTACAAATAGACAGAAGTGACTTTTTTTTGTACACAATAGTATTTCAAGTTTGACCACAGTATCTGCCAGGTTTATGAATGTATTCGAGTAGAATTGAATTCTATTTCAATTTTATAATAATCTCTATTCTCCAGAATTCTATTTTTGGGTAATTTGGTCCATGCAATCCACCAAAATGGAGGTCAGCAGACTGCCATTTTGCTGAGCTATAGAGGACCATCAAAATGTAACAAAAACAAAAAACAAAGAAAAACCTAATACTCACCTTCTTGCTCAGTTGGTTGGATGACCATGCAGTCCGCCACGGTCGACATCTCTGGTGTCTTCACTCTAGGCTAGGGTGAATATGCCTCATAGGTCACTACATATCGAAATGTCATGGTGTATGTCATGACATGCGCTGTGTTGGCAGGATGCATACGGATATCTGAGGCCTGGATATCTTTAGGTCTAGGTCAGCCAAAAGTGCCATCTTAGAGTGAAGACACTAGAGACAGTGCATGACAGTAGAAAGAAGAGGCTCATAAGACTTATTGGCTGGCAAAAAGTAAGGAACATAGGCAGCCAGACAAGTGAGTACAGAGGTATTAGTTGGTTTTTTTTTTTACATCCTGTGTTTGTTATGTTCTTGATTCTTGCGAAACTCCAGAGCGTTAAATGGAACATTCAACTCACAGTGAATAATTTTGCAGTGAATCAAATTTGCTGGAAAAATCTGGTCATTTTAGCAAATTCAAATCTTGTTACATCTACTCATCTTTATTGGCTTCCATATTGCTTTAGAAAAAAGGCAACCTTGGTGCTGCTTTACCAACCGATTACCTAAGAAATTATCATTTTACTTTTTTAGGGAAGATCTAGGTAGAAAAAAAGAAGAATCCTTTAGGACCAGTCACTATGGTCCTCCAACCTAGCATTTGATATTTTCCACAATGTAGGCAAGTCCATTCTGCTAAACCCCGTCAGAAATTACTGTCCCTTGAAGACATTTGGCACATCTGATTGTTTTGAGGGGCAAAATGATCTTCTGAGCCCTTACATGCAAAGACAAAATATATTCCTCCCTGCATTTGCTGCACACATCAACTTTTTCTTTTTCTAAATGTCTTATAACTTTGAACTTCCTAGTGATTTTTTATTTCAGGTGAAAGTGATTGCAACTGCTGCTTAAAACTTCTTGATCATTAACTTTTTGGGAACATGGTTGGTATTTGTTAAAGTCTCTGAAAGTGACCCAACATAAAGCACGCTCCTTGAAATCTATGGATAGCCATGTAATCAACACCTGTGGTCATTCAGAGATAGAGATATGCTGTACTGGGGTTTCCCAACTTTCCTCAACAGTGTTGAGGAAAGGATTGTCCAGTTGTTATTTCAATGTTTGATACTTTTCTTTTCATGTTAAAGATGTGTCTGAGAGTGGATTACTCCTCTCCCTTCTGTTGAAAATACAAGAATACTGAGCCAAGTGCTCATATGTATATGTGTGTTGGATGATATAATTGTCGACTGACGGTTTGTGCTCATGTGTATGGCCATCTATATTGTAAGGTTTTCTAATAGATTATCTCAAAATCAGTTTTCTCAGCCATTAACTTTAAAAGCAAGTTTTGTAATCTATATTATATAATTTAAGGAGCCCATACACCTTAGAAAATGTTAGTCCAAACAAGCCAATATTTATTTCTTACGACGACCTCATACCGACAAGCATTTGGAGTAAGCCACTAGCAACCTCATCTGGCAATGGCTTATCTGTCTGGAAAACATGAGGATTTGGCTCCTAAGTTCAAATTTCTGGTCCTTATGTTCTCCAACATCATCTGTTGGTGGAGAACTTGGAGGCCTCCATAGTACACATTAGGTGGCCGTCCAATCCTGACAATTATTTCTTCATCTTTAACACTAAAAGTCCCAGAGAGGGGTCATTTAACATTTCTACCTTTGGAACCCAGAGACGGGTCGAATAACCTGAGGGATTTTAGCTAACATCCTATAATCACCGTCTTTTGTTCTGTAATTAAGGCCATTACTGTCGCACTACAGGAGGTTGTTGTTTTCCATTGTGTTTAGCCATTTAGTTTCTAGTTAGTTCTATTCAGTTTAGACTAAGGGTCATTTGACCCTCTTTCGGGACTGCAGGGGGGAACTCGAAATTGCTGGGACTTCTAGTGTTAATGTGAATGTCGGCCATTAATTTATTTTATCTCTATAAGATTACATTCTGATTCTGTGAGAATAATGTAAGCACCAATAATCAGACAATCACATAAGCTTTAGCATGTATTCTTTTGCTTCTTTTCTTTCGTATTTATCTTTATGT
The DNA here is from genome assembly GCF_048569485.1 of Anomaloglossus baeobatrachus. NCBI lineage: Eukaryota > Metazoa > Chordata > Amphibia > Anura > Aromobatidae > Anomaloglossus > Anomaloglossus baeobatrachus. The sequence continues at coordinate 191,926,235 of NC_134354.1, read as the reverse complement.
AAATGCGATATTCAAGACCCTAGAAGTATTATGCATCTGAATGAAGTCTCAAACATCAGGAAGTTCATTTCCTGATCCAGGATACATTAGCCTTTAATAACTGTGTAGAAAAATACATTTAGAGACATGCTCCAGCCTTTTATTTAATCTCTTTGTTAGTCACCACGTATAAGTGTATTGAATGTAATGTAATGTCTTCATCTGTTTTCAACCCCGTCCTGGTACCATCTGATGGCTTTTGTAAGCCGCCGGATTGCTCCGTGTTCCGAAGGTCATTTTTCTCAGTACAAGTCAATGTGACTACCCACAGACTTACATTGAGAAGGTTTAAAAAATGTGACCTTTGCTTCACAAAGCAACCACTATGATTTGGCAAGTCACAACTGCAGTCACCTGGTGCTGGAATTGGGCTGAAAATGGGTGAAGATGGCTACCGATGGGTATGTGACTACATGCATTAGACTCACATACATGATCCTTAATAAAGGGATACAAAAAAAACTGGAGTGGTGCTTTAAAAGCAGCTATTTAACTAGATTGTGCTAATACAGTAAATAGTGCCACAAATTGTATTCATAGATTTTGCTGTCATCTATTGTAAGATAGAGAAATATGACCTTACAGACAAATGAAAAGGATATTTTCCCCATTTTATCATTTGTGCACAATCATACTCCCGGTACTCACATACAGAGAGATAGAATCAATTACGGGAAAAAAAAAAAGATTATGACCTTGACGGTAATGAAAGACCTCCACGAGTACCAGCTGCTGTGGCCTATTGAACAGTCTCAGGATTTTTATTTTAATCTTCACATACACATACTGATGAATTTAGAAAAAGGCAGAATAAAGGCTGTAGCTCCATTAATTTACAGCTCGTAACAATAAAAAACAGACAGCTGTGCATCACGGGATATAGACAGCTCAATCTAAAAGCAACCATAACTTCTCCTTGAATAGTTTTACTCAGATTAAAAATATCCATACATTATGTAACATATTGGATACTCAAACTTGGGGACAGCTTACAAAAGGCAATGTTCTACTTGAAATAGAAAATTTGTTAAAGAGCATGTCCACTTTATCTGATCAGGTGTGTTGTGGACGTGATTTTTTGGCATTTACCAATATATAAATATTAAAGGTTCCCCTCCTGTACCTGGTAGTACAGCCTTCACCACAGCTTGCACAATTCTCCTGTTCTAAAAATGGCATATTGCCAGACCTGTCTAAGGCCTCCTTCATTCAAAAATGCTGAATATGGAGAAGCTGTTTCATAGCTGGAGGAGTCTGACAGATAGATGCACTGTGCCCACATGTGCCTTCATCAGGAGTCATTTTGCAGTCAGACATGCTGCCACTCATGGTGGGACAGTGTCTGACTGCAACCAATCACAGATACTGGTGGGCAGGGAAGGAAGTGAATATGCATGAGGCTAATGAGCGGTCCTGGAAGTAGAATGCGCTTTGCCAGAGACTGGTAAGTACAGCACTCTTATTTTATTTTTTTTTTATTACCTGAGTGCTGTATCCAGATCAATCCTGGCACTCGGGTGCTTTTGAACCGGCATAGGTCTGGACTTGGTTCAGCCATTACTATCTGAGGAAGAAAGCCGGACCAAAAATCATACCAAAAAACACAGAAAACCACCAGGAGACTTACTGCTCTACAACATAAGGTTTTGCTGCAGCAAAAACTTTCTGTGTGAACATAGAATTAGGAGTGGCCGAATCAAGAGTTTGGTACATTGTGCAAAAAAAAAAGGGCGCACTGGTAAAGTTGGGAACTCAAAAAGGCCTGACTGTGCAGAATTATTTTCGTGGTGAAGATAAACTTCATCACTACATAGATCCAGGTGAAGAACAGTCTCCAGGAAGTAGGTGATTCAGTATAACGGTCTACAATAAATAGTTCATAAGAGCAAATACAAAGGGGTCATTAAAAGGTACAAACCATTAATCAGTCTTAAAAATAGAAACCAGATTGAACTTTGCCAAAAAATGCACTTACAGAAGCCAGCATAGTTCTGGAAAAACATTGTTTGGGCAGATGAAACTAAGATCGCTGGAAGAAGAAAGTATGGAAAAATCCTGCAACGGCTCAAGATTCAAAGCACACCACATACTCTGTAAAACATGGTGGAGGCAGTGTGATGGCATGGACATGTATGGCTTCCAATGGCACTGGGTCACTAGTGTTTATTGATGATTTTACTGAAGTAAAAAATAGACCATACACGATATATAAAAAAAGGAGGAAAAGGGCAAACAACTAGTGAATGGATAGTGAGGTATTGTATATATCAGCCAAATAGCTTAATAGCCAGGATATTATTAAGTAATGGCCAGGGGTAGGCTAACAAGGGACTAGCTGTTCCCTCCCTTTCATTTACCTACCAACGGAGATGCACCATACTTCTTTAGGTGCCCCATTTCCTCGTCAGCTGCCCCTCCACTACCCCTATACCCTGTTGTTGCCTGAAGTAGGCACCCTTCATCAAGATATACAGTGCTGGCTAAAAGTATTGGCACCCCTGCAATTCTGTCAGAGAATACTCAGTTTCTTCCTGAAAATGATTGCAATCACAAATTCTTTGGTATTATTATCTTCATTTAATTTGTCTTCAATGAAAAAAAGAAAAGAAATTGTCATAAAGCCAAATTGGATATAATTTCACACCAAACATAAAAAAGGGGGTGGACAAAAGTATTTGCACTGTTTGAAAAATCATGTAATGCTTCTCTAATTTGTGTAATTAACAGCACCTGTAACTTACCTGTGGCACCTAACAAGTGTTGGCAATACCTAAATCACACTTGCAGCTAGTTGACATGGATTAAAGTTGACTCAACCTCTGTCCTGTGTCCTTGTGTGTACCACATTGAGCATGGAGAAAAGAAAGAAGACCAAAGAACTGTCTGAGGACTTGAGAATCCAAATTGTGAGGAAGCATGAGCAATCTCAAGGCTACAAGTCCATCTCCAAAGGCCTGAAAGTTCCTGTGTCTACGGGGCGCAGTGTCATCAATAATTTTAAAGCCCATGGCACTGTGGCTAACCTCCCTAGATGTGGAAGGAAAAGAAAAATTGACGAGCGATTTCAACGCAAGATTGTGCGGATGGTGGATAAAGAACCTCGACTAATATCCAAACAAGTTCAAGCTGCCCTGCAGTCCGAGGGTACAACAGTATCAACCCGTACTATCCGTCGGCGTCTGAATGAAAAGGGACTGTATGGTAGGATACCCAGGAAGACCCCACTTCTTACCCCGAGACATAAAAAAGCCAAGCTGGAGTTTGCCAAAACTTACCTGAGAAAGCCTAAAAAAATTTGGAAGAATGTTCTCTGGTCAGATGAGACAAAAGTAGAGCGTTTTGGGAAAGGCCATCAACATAGTGTTTACAGGGGAAAAAAAGAGGCATTCAAAGAAAAGAACACGGTCCCTACAATCAAACATGGCGGAGGTTCCCTGATGTTTTGGGGTTGCTTTGCTGCCTCTGGCACTGGACTGCTTGACCGTGTGCATGGCATTATGAAGTCTGAAGACTACCAACAAATTTTGCAGCATAATGTAGGGCCCAGTGTGAGAAAGCTGGGTCTCCCTCAGAGGTCATGGGTCTTCCAGCAGGACAATGACCCAAAACACACTTCAAAAAGCACTAGAAAATGGTTTGAGAGAAAGCACTGGAGACTACTAAAGTGGCCAGCAATGAGTCCAGACCTGAATCCCATAGAACACCTGTGGAGAGATCTCGAAATGACAGTTTGGAGAAGGCACCCTTCAAATCTCAGGGACCTGGAGCAGTTTGCCAAAGAAGAAAGGTCTAAAATTCCAGCAGAGCATTGTAAGAAACTCATTGATGGTTACCGGAAGCGGTTGTTCGCAGTTATTTTGGCTAAGGCGGGCTTTGCACGCTGTGACATCGCAAGCCGATGCTGCGATGCCGAACGCGATAGTCCCCGCCCCCGTCGCAGCTACGATATCCTTGTGATAGCTGCCGTAGGGAACATTATCGCTACAGCAGCTTCACATGGACTCACCTGTCCTGGGACGTCGCTTTGGCCGGCGACCCGCCTCCTTATTAAGGGGGTGGGTCGTATGGCGTCACTGCGATGTCACACGGCAGGCAGCCAACAGGAGTGGAGGGGCGGAGATGAGCGGGATGTAAACATCCCGCCCACCTTCTCCCTTCCGCATATCCTACGGGAGCCGCGGTAACGCCGGTAGGAGATGTTCCTCGCTCCTGCAGCTTCAAACACAGCGATGTGTGCTGCTGCTGGAGCAAGGAACAACATCGGACCGTCGCGTCAGCGTAATTATGGATTATGCCGACGCTACACCGATGATACGATTACGACGCTTTAATCGTATCATTTAGGCTTTACACACTACGATGTCGCCTACGATGCTGAATGTGCGTCACTTTCAATTTGACCCCACCGACATCGCACCTGTGATGTCGTAGTGTGCAAAGTACCCCTAAGGGTGCCAATACTTTTGTCTGGCCCATTTTTGGAGTTTTGTGTGAAATGATCAATGATTTGATTTTTGTTTCATTCTCTTTTGTGTTTTTTCATTGCAAGCAAAATAAATGAAGATAATAATACCAAAGAATTTATGATTGCAAACATTTTCAAGAAGAAACTGAGTATTATCTGACAGAATTGCAGGGGGGCCAATACTTTTAGCCAGCACTGTAAATAAGATGAAGTTCCAAATCGTCCCAGGTCAAATTATAACATAGAATTTTTTTTTTATCAAAGAGCAAGAAGCTCAATTCATTGCCCAGAGAGAAAAATCACTCAAGGGCTCTAACAAAATAATTAAGATAGATACTAATAACCACTACAATATGCTTAGTCTTAATAAAGTATAAAACATCCCAGCAAAGGGTAACTTATCTGCTGGGATATATCCAGTGACAATCCCAACGCGTTTCCCCCCTTTTTTTTGGGGGTTCACCAGGGGAAGATCAGTGGACTAGTGATAGGTCTGTGTTGCCCAGGGAAGGGGGTACTCGGTCCCAGGCGGTTGCAAATGAGGATGTCACTCTGGTGGCCGTTGCCCGGTCCCGTGCCCTGGGGACGCTTAACAAAAGGGGAGTATTTACAGGGGATAATAGAGTTAATGTTTGTGACGCCACCTGCGGGTTGCGGTTAAGGATGGAGAACTGCTGCTGCTCAATGTGGGTACTCCCAGGGATGGTGGTAGTGGCAGCTATGGTGGTAGGCCCTCCGCAGGTAGGGCTGTGCCTGGGAGATGTATGGTGTATAATGATGGAGACCACACCAGGTTAACTTTAACAGTCTCTACTCACATGGACCCTCGGCTTGCTGTTTCTGGTGCCAGGAGTATCAGTGCCAATGTAGTGACCCAGGTTTCTCTGTCCCCGGCACTCTCTGTAGATTGAGTCCCTGTAGTGTGGAGCCTTTGGGAACCTCGACTGTCCCTTTTGGGGTATAGTTTCCTTCTCCGTACGGTGGGCAGTGCGGACCCTGCGGGGAGGTAAGTGTCCCGATTCTAGTTTACCGCTGATGCCCCCGTTTATTTGGTTCGATGAAGTCCGTGAAGGTGTCCTCACCGTGCAGGTATTTATCAAACTGTTTGAAACTTGACATTTGACCTAGGGCCCTGTTTCCTGTGCGTGCTCCGGTCCCAGCGGTATCTCGTAACCCATCCTGATGACCTCTCTCTCCGTTACACGGACCCAGCTTAGGCACGTCCGCACACCTCTCCTGTGTGCTCCCCTCTTCTCTGACTGCCACCAATTGTCTAACCCCTCTCACCAGGCTGGCTATACCCAGGGACTCGCTCCCATGGCAACCATCCCTTTACATGGTTAACCCTTTATACCCAGTGTGGAGAGGAGAACTAGGATTTTAGATGTGTGTTGGTGGAATCGGCACTGGTACTCCAGGTCCCAGGTGGTAGGTCCTGCATCCCCAAGAGGATGCAGTTCCTTGTAGTGCCCTGAGGCTCTCAGGGGCGCTACAGGTCCATAAGCATTATACAGTGTGGGGAGCCATTGTTGTGGGGGAACTGTGGGCCCATCATACTGTCACACTCCCGCCTGTCACTCACCGGTCCGGTCCCCGGGTCTCCTGTCCGCGGGTGTTCCACCCGCTCTCCCTCCTGTGCGTCCTCCATGCTCCCCGTCCGCCGGTCCCGGCGTCCCGCTGCGGTCCGGGACTCAGCTTCTGCCTCACCTGCATCTCCTCCACTTCCCCCAGCACGTCCTGCACTGGTCTCCGGCAGAAAAAAAGAGGATGTCCAGCTCTTCAGGCAAAGAATCACGTCTTTATTTCATCATGGAGACACAGAGAATGACATGACCAGCACTACGCGTTTCAGGTGAAAACACTCACCCTTAATCATGAACATCATGATCATGATTAAGGGTGAGTGTTTTCACCTGAAACGCGTAGTGCTGGTCATGTCATTCTCTGTGTCTGCATGATGAAATAAAGACGTGATTCTTTGCCTGAAGAGCTGGACATCCTCTTTTTACTGCATTTCATTGGGCTGTGGCAGTGCCTGTCCGTGCTCCAGGACGGAATCGGGATTGAGCCTTACACGGTGAGCTGATTCATATAAATTGGATATTTACTGGTCTCCACTCTCCGGCACTCGGGCTTCACGCATGCATAGTAGGGCGCGGGCGTGCTCACTCACCTCTTCTTAAAGGGCCAGCGTCACTGAAACAGGATATGGTTGATTACAGGCACAGGGTATATACGAACTTCCTTTTCTTGTGGGTGGTGCCTGTTCAACGTGTTCTTGTAGCTAGGTGTTCAGGTCCCTCTGTGCTTCGTACCAAGGTTAACCCTGTCTCTACCCACAGTGTCCATCTGCCAACCTGTGTGTGTCCAGCTTGCCTGTTTCCCAGGAGTTGCCCCGGTGACCATCAGCTGTGAATCCCGCCATCTTCCATCAGCCTGTACCCATCACCGGTCCTGGATTCCATCTGGTCACGTCAGCCTGCACGTTTCGTTGGTCCCGGACACCGTCTGTTGTTACCACTCAGCACCTGTACCCGGTTCCAGTCATCAGTCCTGCACACGGCCCCCGTTGGACTAATAGCCATATCCCGTACAGACTTCTGAAGGACACGTACTCCGAACTCGCTTGTGTCCCGGCTACTGTGCATCTAGGCCCTCTGGGGGGGTGACCAGACAGTCCCTATATAGGGGTTCGCTCCTGGTTGCCTCTCTGGGGGAGTCCGGTGCACGGCCCACTGGATCCACCTCCAGGACGTTACACATACTTTGTATAGGAGAGCTGTATAAGGAGTGAACTCAATGGTCATTAGTAAATGCTAAGTGGGCACTTAAGAACCATTATTGTTATAGGGACACTCAGAATATTGTGACACAAAAGTACACATGGGGCATTACTACTTTCTGGGGAAACAATGTGGACACTTTTCTAGGGCATTTGCACAGGGTGTAAATATTTTCTAGGTGGAAATTTTACTAGGTAGAGGGCACAAAGGAGGCATTATTTCCAGGTATATGTTTTGATAAAAATTGTATTATTCAGGATTTCATACTTTTACAACTATTTTTTATGATATTAACCTGTTGATGCGATGTACATTTGAATTTCTATGGATCGTTGGGAACTAATCTGAAATGCATATTCATATTCAACATATTTGAGTGCAAAATAGGAATGTGCTTATGTTTTGAAGAATGTTTTTTTTTCTTACAAAACATGATATCACTCATATTATTCAGATCTGCACATGTATTATAACTATTTTTTGACATGTGAATTTTGATAGCATAATGTATAATTGAACCTTATGGATTGTTGTTTATAAATATGAGAAGTACATGCATATTTATTGTATTCTGAAACCGAATGTTAATAATGAAAATGCACATATTTTTTATAATCAGAAACATTTCTGTTTTGATCCTCTTGTGTTTTATTTTCATTTGGTGACATGAAAGTGTTGATATGAGGATAAAATATTTTTTTTTCACTGTTCAGTGAAAATTGACTTGGAATGAATATGCATATTTAATCCTTTTTTTCCCCAAACGATTTGACATGTTTACAAATGTGGACTTTAGGAGCCCCTCAGATGGCCATGGGTTAAATTGGAGGAAGTCATCAAGGATCTGCACCTGCTTACTTGGAGGACCTTCATGCATGGATATATAAAGGACTCACATCACTAAGTAAAGCCACTTGACAAAGGCTACACCAGAGTAGCTGAAACGCGTCGCTGTACGTCATTTTTCCACTGGGGGTTAAGGCTTGATATGCTGATATGTCTATATGACCATTTTTTAACTGGAACCAAGCAAAAATAAATTACCTGGAAATTTACTGACGGTGTATCTCTCCTCCATGCGCTGGGCAGAATCTTTTTCTACTTGCAAGCCACAGGCAGCTGCACCTGTAGCCCGAGCAGAAGAGGAAAGCATGGACAAACTCAACAGGGTGAGCTGAAGTTTTTTGTTTATATGTTTATTTCCATGTATGGGGCACAGTGGTGGCATTATTATTTGGCATCAGTAAGAGGAGCGCTGTTATTGTACCACACAGTAGGTGCAGTAATAGTAGCACATATGACAGCAGCTGTTCAGCATTGTGGTATCATGACGATGAGGAGTTTGTGCAGGTTTGGAATAGATCGGGATAGTTCTGGAAATGTGAGAACTCAAATGTCTTTGTAATCTCTGCAGATGAGTCATGGCTGGAAGAGGTTGTTCTGGCACTTTGGGCAAAATGGAAAAGACAGGAAACGTGAACGACTTCACCAGAAAGACCATGAGCCGTAAGTCACCATCTATAACTCTTATATGTTCTGCAGGACTAGTAACTACCACTATATGGTCATCACATGGCAGTAATATCAGTATTAGTCATTGTATAGAGATGCGATTTTCTTTTTAGTATCAGAGCGTTCATCTACTGAGGTTCCCCTGTAGCCACAATTAGGATGCGCTACTGTAGTTGTTACCATGGTTACCTGGTGAGGGGCCCACTCAGATATTTCACCTTCCCTGAGCTGAACCCGTAGCTATACCTCTGGATTGTTTGTTTTCATAATGGCACTATTTCTTGAAGCATCACTCCTTTTAAGATGGGCATGACTATGGCTGAATGTTATAATGAATACAATAAATGTATATTTAGCATGAATCATATCAGTCATCCAACAACCGGCATTAATCACACTGTGCAAGAGCATGAATTCTAATAGAGCTTTGTACACGAAAATTATAGGATTCCCCGGTGTGCAGTTTATCTAAGCTAAGAATCCTCAATTTATCTTTCCCTTATTAAGCGGACTGCTCCAATAATATATACAGCTTAAAGTATTGCTTGACTTTCCAAATAGTGTTTTTAGGGTTCCTGATTAGTGATGGGTGAGCGTGGCCATTACTTGATCAAGCATCTGAGTTTGAAAATGCTTGAGTTTCCCGTTGACTTCCATTATATTCCGTACTCTAGTCATGTCATAGCAACCCAATGCTCAAGCAAGCAATGAGCAGTGTGAGCACACTCGCTTATCATTATTCCTTATCGCTATAGCTATATATTTCAAATGGTTTACATGGTCTTATCATTCAAAAATTGAACTCCCAAGGAAAGAAATGTTTCCTCTGCAAAGTAATGAGTTGTTTACCTGTCTTATAGTTACTACAAAAAGTCTCATCCAAGTCTGACCCTGGTGTTCTGCATTTAGCCATTCAGTGATTTAAAGTAAGATGAGCAATGGAACCTTTAGGGATCCACTTTTCATCCTTTGTCCTCATTGGTTTTATCGTGTGATATTATCATATGATTAAGTTGAAAATCAAAATCATTGCTGGAAGAGTTAGATGCACATTTTGAAAGTGTTCTTCATATAGTATTTACTTGAGATCTATAAAGAACCATTTTTAAAACAAGAGAATATGACACACGCTAGGCTTAAGGCCGCTTTACACGCTGCGACATCACTAGCGATGTCGCTAGCAATAGCACCCGCCCTCGTCAACTGTGCATCATGGGCAAATCGCTACCCGTGGCGAAAAAATATCGCCGGTATGCATCACACCAACTTACCTTCCTAATGATGTCGCTGTTACCGGCGAACAACCTCTTTTTTAAGGGGGCGGTTCGTGCGGCATCACAGCGATGTCACACAGCAGGCCACCAATAGAAGCGGAGGGGCGGAGAGCAGCCGCATGAACGTCACTCCCACCTCATTGCCAGAGGATGCAGGAACACTGTTGTTTGTCGTTCCCGGGGTGTCACACGTAGTGATGTGTGCTGCCTCAGGAATGACGAACAACGTGTGTCCCAAACGATCAACGATATTTTGAAAATGAACGACGTGTCAACAGTCAACGATTTGGTGAGTATTTGGGATCGTTAGCGGTCGTTCGTAAGTGTCACATGCAACGACATCGCTAACGAGGCCGGATGTGCGTCACGAATTCCGTGACCCCAGCGACATCTCGTTAGCGATGTCGTTTCGTGTAACGGGGCCTTTACACTTCAATATGTGTTGACTTTGGGTAATAATTTTGTTAGTATAACTCGAACACTCCTTAACCACATGGCTCTACATTTCATTTTTATATAGTACTAGCAATATTTTATGACAGCAAACATTTGACTGGGGTGGGGGGGATACTGAAGAGAAATTGGGGTCTGGACTAGTTATAAATGAGCATCTTTTTATAACAATATTACCAATATAGGTTGGCAAGTATTTTCCACAATTATTTTTTTTAAGAACGACATCTTAAATATCAACAATATTAGATATGGGAAAGCTTCCACCTGAACCTCATCTTACTTACTATTATTACTATAATGGACATCAGATATAAGCTATACCGTGGGAATACTAGGTGGAAAACCCCCACCGCTCTAATCTTAACTACCATAGTTATCCGGCGGCTAGATCATTAATATGTTAGTCACGGACTACCCCTTTAACCACAAGAAAAACATATTAAGAATACAATGGACTGTTATCGTCAGCATCATCTCTGTAACGAAAAATATGGAAACGTATCGACATGTAAAGACAAAAAGAGCTGTATCTAGAATCATAAAATAGTGTCTTGGATGTGTCGGTATTTCACTATTCTATATCATGTCTTACAAGTAAAACTCAGTTTTAAGAATATAAAGCAAGTTATGATTATGTTACCCTACAGCTCAGCATTACTAGGGGCTGTCCTGGAACCTAAAAAATATTTGGAATTTTCTCAAGTAGAAAATAAGTTACATTTACTGATATACTTTGATTAGGAAATTGTCGCTAATGTCCTGGTTTCACATTGCTACCCATGGTTGCAGTAGCGCCACTTACGAGTTTGCGCTATTCAAGAAAGGGAGCTTCCGCCCTCTGTGTTTGTACCTAATAAAATGAGCTGACTGTTAGGCAAAAATGAGGCTGCCCTCACCCCATCTACAGAGGAGCAGCTCATTTTGGCACTGATAAGGGGCAATATACAACATTCCCTATCCATGACATACAAAGCCATGCACAATCTGTCTCCTACATACATTTGTGACCTAGTACTTACCTGCATGCAACCTCCGATCCTAACAAGATCTCCTCCCTTCCCCTCTGATTTCCTCTTCCCACAATCACATACAAGATTTCTCTCATGCATCCCCCATAATCTGGAACTCTCAGCCCCAACATATCAGACTCTTGCCTACCGTAGAATTCTTCAAAAGGAACCTGAAGACCCACCTATTCAGACAAGCCAAAACCTGCAGTAAGCTTCGTTCCACTATACCACTGAATAAGCTTTACCCTCACCTACTGTATCCTCACCCATCCCCTGTAGACTGTGAGCCCCTCGTGGGCAGGGTCCTCTCTCGTCCTGTACCAGTCTGTACCTTGTATTGTTCATGATTATTGTACTTGTTTTTATTATGTATACCCCTTTTCACATGGAAAGCTCCATGAAATAAATGGCAGTATAATAATATAATAACATTCAATGTTGTACTGTGTTGCAGAAAGGTACTATTAAGGGGTTTTTACCAATGAAATGCTAATTCCAGATACTCTCCAGTGAAGCAGATTGGTGCCATCTGCAGCATTGTATGTTGAACGTGGGTTCAAAAATGGCTTAGAAAAGATAATTGAATGTTGAAATATTGTAACCTGAGGTTATTGTGACTTGAAGGACCACTTGTACATGAAGACAATCATTGCACCCATAATGCTCTACCAGCTTGCAAACAATAATAGATGCTATTAAATAACATTTTTCTTTCCTCTTTGACTTCAAATACTGATGCATGACTGATATTAATTCAGAAAGTCATGACAGTCAAAGTTATTCAGCATGAAATAAGATATTGTTTTTATCAAGCTCTTTTTTGAGATCTTAATGCACATGTCTGCTAAGAAATATTTACCAGGGTAGAGGGCAGAGGACAGAGGACAAGAACTCTTGGCTTCCTAGGCAAAGGTTACATAAGGAGCCCCCCATCAATTGTTTCTGAATTTCATGTGATAGTTATGCACTGCTCATGTCCCTTTGATAAAGGGGTCTGTTTTTTCAGGGACTTATATATGTTTACTTTCAAGAAACTAATATCATAGTGCTGACCTGAACCACGCTAGAAAAATTATTACTAGTCATGATATGTGCACAGGCGATACATCCCTTACCTTTAAAACAACCTTTTAAATTAGAGGTAAGTCAGGTGGTATGTTTAGGAGGGACAAGTAGCTATAAGCCCATCTGTCTCCAATGGATTTACCCCTCCTGAAGGTACACAGGGGGCATGGACCAACAGCATCACCAATATCCCTGTCCATCTGCAGAATCTGCCAATATTTCTCAAGAATAGAATGGACTACAGAAGAGCTATTGTCAAAGGTAGTGATAAACTGATTAGTTCTCCACATATGGCACAGGAGTCAACAGGTAGTTCTCTCTAGACTTGGCCTGCATAAAGGCACTAGTAAGGAGAATATCTGGGTACCCTCCCTTTCTCAAAAACAAGAACGAAGATGATTCGCCTTCTCTCAAAAGTCACAAGATGTGGAAAAGGTTTGTTGTATTCTTAAGTATTGGCCCTCTGGGATCCCACTTTTCAAAGGTTTTGGATGATTGCTAACCCAACGGAGGGGTTATTCGAGGAGGTGGGCTTTCTGTAGGTTTTTGTGGAAAGAGTACCATTAGGACTTATGGTAATAAGAATGACAAGAAAGAGTAATTCCCGTCGATCACTCTGAGAAGTAATAAACTATGCCATTCTGTGATGATTAGGGTCCACCACAAAGCTTGAAAAGTTGTCAGAGTCCCTCTTGCAGATGACAAACCCGTCATCTATATAGCAAGCCCAAAAAATAATTCTGTCGGTTTCTTGAAATGAAGAGTCTATAAATACAATTTTACTCCCGCCAGCCCAGGAGCAAGTTTGGTGGAAGAGCCAAGTGTATCTTTAACATGAGGCCATGGGGGAGGGTGGGTGCCATGGGTGGGGAGGGTGATGCCATGGCTTGCCTTACTTATGACAAGCTGCGACATTACTCAGAAAATTAATGTTACACCAATCAAAGACTGATGTAAGATTGCGATGACACACCAAGATGCATGCCACACAAAAAACTCTCCAGATTTATGAAGATTTGTGCACCTCTAAACGAATCAGGAAAGTTTAGCTCCACCATGTTTTTTGTAGATGTACTTGAACACAGTTTTCCACATGTATTAACCTTGTAGTTAATAGCACTTTAGATATTAGCACTAATAATAAAAGCTAAGACCAAAAACCTGGAATATATATTTTTTTTACTTCGATAACTGTAGGCAAGATTTTTAAAATACTCTTCTATCTGCAGTATAAAAAATCTGATAGTAAGAACCCTCAACTCTTGTTCTTCAAGTAACCCAGGCATTTTATGTTTTTACCTGTATTTGCGACCCCACCATCAGCCTTTTGTGAAAAGATGGATTAACAACCACCAACATCAAATAGATTACAAAGCTATTCACATCCCAAGACCATAACAATAACCCACTGTAGGAATTTGAGAACAGAAGTTAAAAAGCAGCCTGGATTTGCTTCATCAGTTGGCACTCCAAGTTAACACTCCATTATTTTGTGTTTCTGATTCCACCTTCAGATATGTTAATGGCAACTTTTTTGGGGATTACAATATCTTTGCCCTTATTCCTATCTTTTTTCAATACCTCTTGGGGGGAAAAAAAGGAAAAATGAAAAGATATCTTTTAGTATCTAGTGGGGAAGCAAAACCATGAAAATTTTCAATTTTAGACAGTATCCAATTTTAGTTTCATTTGCCGAATTTAAGTCAGTGGATGCTTTCTATTTACCTTCCATAGTCCTAAATTGAAAATACAGAGTTTCTTGAAAATAGGCAAATCAGTGAACGGCTCATCTTAGTCTGTGATTCTTACTGATTTGGCAAATTGCTATTCTATTATTGCACACCATAGCCCATTTTAGTAGCATATATGAAATCATATATATATGAAGACAATACTCCCCTATTGTTACAGCCGCAGTCCCAAAGAGCAGTACTTGAAGACCCAATGTTAATGGAGCCTATAAACTCAAACATAGGACGAGACCTCTTATTTGACCCTGTGTTTAAGGTACATGCAGCCGCATGAAATCACCTTATTATAGATATCTTTTTTTTTCTAAGTATTTTTTAGCAGTGTTACACATTGTTCAAATCTGCGGTAGCCGTAACACATCAGCGGTTTCACCACTGGGATCAACTGGAGAGAAGATTCTTAGGTTTTATGTTAGGTTTCTTCGGTTTTATGTTGATATTCTAAAGCTTAGGCTATTTTTCTACGAGCAAACTGAACATTCAGCCTAATAGATGGTTGCTAGGTTAAAAATAATACCTGAAAGCAAAACGCCTACTGTTGTCTGGAGTGCTAGAGCCGTCGCTAAACATTTCCTCGGAGACCTCATCCAGAACTGAACAATTATCAGTTGACAAATCTGTTACGTTTAGTGCGAGTTTCATTTTATCTTTACGTCTTGCTTCAATTTTATTTACAGTTCTGCATTAATGCTGTGCGAGTGCTATACATTTAGGGAAGATTGAAGGTTTCCTTGCTGTCTTTTAATAGGTTATTGTTTTCAGCACACAGAGCTGTCATATTAAAGTGTAAATAGGACTAGGACCATGGGGTAATTGTGAGAATGTCACTAGGGGAAACATTGCAGGGTTCCTGCCTTGATTGTAAGATTTATAACCAAGAAGACATTTTTCTTTACTTGCACAACATTAGGGGCAGCGCAGTGGCAGCCACAAGTTTACAAAGAGCAAATGTCGCTATGGATTCCAATACTAAAATCTTTCTGTTTCTTTGTTAAAAAATAAAAAGTAACTAGGTTTTCGTAACCTTTTACCAAAATATGACATACTGGCATGTCATATACTGGCTTACTAACTTTGATGCTCACATCTCTGGGAGCATCTACATGTAACTGCTACACGTGGAGTAGGGATTGGCCTGCAACTTCATTTGTTAAATGCCGCTGTCAATCTGTGACAGCGACATTTACAGTGTGCCGGCAGTGGGTCACGATGTTCTAACCACCCACTGGCGCTCTTATAATGCAATCACAGGGTGTCGATGGGTTGCTGTGAAATCCAAGGGTCTACTGAAAACCCTCGTGTTTATCATGATGGTTTTACTATGAAAGCTAGCCTTTGGACGGCGTTCATAGGAGACCGGATTTTTGCTATTTACAGAAATACTGTGGCATTGCTATATAGAGCACAAGCAATCGAAAGATTGCAGGTTCAAGTGCCACAAGAAGACTAATATATACAATAAAAAAATGTGAAAAAAAATACAGAGACTCCTGTGCCCTACCTGATAATTCTTTTGAGGGTGGTGGTAGAAGCTGTGTAGCAGTCCTGGTGTTACTCACTGATTATATCTCTGCCCCATGACTACGCCTTGTTCCACAGTGAAAAGATGGTGGAGATAGAAGCAGAGTGCATGCATTGCACTCAACTCTCCCACAGCTTTTATCACCACCATGGAACCAGGACATCTTCAGCGGCCGGCAGTGCTAGAAACTGTCGTAAGTGCAGCGCCACCCCTGAAGACATCCTGTTCTAGGAGAGGTGATAGATGCTGCGAGAAGTGAGTGCAGCCCCAGCCTCCTGTGACGTCATGTTCGAGATTCCTCTCAAATTAAACATCAGAAGAAATGCCATAAAAAGACATTTAAGGATTAATTAAATAGCGAAAAGTGTAGGGTATGTTATAATAAAGCTAATTATAAAAGTGATTAATGTGTAAAACTAGATATTTAGAAGGTACATTATAGGTACTGGATCACCGCTTTAATGTTTCACAGTCCTTTGAGTCTTTAGTTACCCATAAGCAGTATCAAGTGAAGTGTTAGCCTGCATTGTGTGTTACAATGAATATATCTGGCCCCATTTTACCTGTGTCAGATGTAATATATTTGATTCAGATGCATGCACTTTAAGAACTCGAATTAGACAAGACAACATTTCTCTGACTTCTGCTATCCGATATTTTATCGGATAGCACACTGACTCATGCTATTCAATGAAGATGACTGATGTTTTTCACTGATAGAATCTGTCTGTGAAAAAAAAAAATCACACCAAGCTGCGATTTGACTCTGGAATAGGATGAGACTCACTTATTGAAGGCTATGGGTGTGAGAAAAAAAAGGGATGCCACAGCATTACATCTGATTTTTATAGATATATAACAATTCTGTAACATAGGAAACTGTAAATCGTTAATTATTGCTTCTGTGAAAAAAACAAATTGCATACGGATTGCACATGGATGACAAGTGAAAAAACATTGTCCCATTTTTCTGGATGAAAATAGGACTGATTTTTATATACTATGATGTGACCATTGCCATAAGGTAGTATTATTTGTAAAGTTTCATCACATGTATACTCTTGTTTCCTCC
This sequence comes from Anomaloglossus baeobatrachus, assembly GCF_048569485.1. Classification (NCBI taxonomy): domain Eukaryota; kingdom Metazoa; phylum Chordata; class Amphibia; order Anura; family Aromobatidae; genus Anomaloglossus; species Anomaloglossus baeobatrachus. The sequence goes on along the minus strand of NC_134354.1, from coordinate 191,909,286 downwards.
CCTGGCCAGGAGACCATGTTCCTGTATGGTCAGACACAGCCATTACACAGTACATAGCAGGCGCACATTTATAAGATTATCTCTGCACAGGAACATTTTTTTTTTACCACATCTAATTCTAGAATTTATTATTCTAACAGCTATTGATTAAAGAAAACCAGTTATTAGGATCAGGCATTTTAAGCTAAAGGCCTGGACATAAAGGTTCTCTCCTGATTTTTTAGGTACCTTTCGTATAGAAATCCACTGCCTGGTTGTTCTTTAATGATCATTAGAAATATGGGCGCAAAATGTGCATCGGGGGGAACTGTGAGTAGAGTTGTCAGCTCTGCCACAGTTCCTTAGCTGCTTTTGGTATTAGTATACTCTAAAGCCTGCTTTACACGTTGCAATTTGTCGTGCGATCGCACCCGCCCCCATCGTTTGTGCCTCACGGGCAATTTGTTGCTCGTGTCACACAAAGTCTTAAACCCCCGTCACACGTACTTACCTTACAAATGACCTCACTGTGGGCGGCGAACATCCTCTTCCTGGAGGGGGAGGGACGTTCGGCGTCACAGCGACATCACACAGCGGCAGCCCAATAGTAGTGGAGGGGCGGAGATGAGCGGGACATAAACATCCCACCCACCTCTTTCCTTCCGCATTGCCGGCAGGACGCAGGTAAGCTGTGTTGATCGTTCCCGGGGTGTCACACGGAGCGATCTGTGCTACTCCAGGAATGCTGAACAACCAGACCACAGAAGGACATTCAATTTTTAGAAAATGAGCGACGTGTCAACGAGCAACGATAAGGTGAGTATTTTTGCTCGTTCACCGTCGCTCGTAGCTGTCACATGCTGCGATATATCAAACGGTGTCGGATGTGCATCACTTATGACGTGACCCCGACGACATATCGTAAGATATATCGTAGCGTGTAAAGCGGCCTTTACTGTTTACAACTTTGAAGCTACATAGTCCTAATGGTGGGCAGTGCTTTTGCACACTAATCTCACTGCGGGCTTCAGTAAAATGGTGCCGTATTGGCCCATGAGTACATTGACCTGACCTTCCGTTACGGTGGGCTTCAGTGAAATGTCACCAGGGCTACGCATGTGCAGATTGTAATCTTGGATTGAGCAAAGCGCTAAATCTGCGCATGCACTGACACTTGTACCATTTTACTGACACCCACCAGGAGATCAATGTGCACATGCGACACCTATAGTTAGGATGAAGCCACAGCAAAGGCAAAGTTTTAAACAGTAAGAATATACGAACATCAGAGGCAGCTAAGGGGCCATAGTACCCAAACTTCTAATAATTATTAAAGAACAACCAGGCGCTGCACATTTCTATACTAAAGGTATCTAACAAAACAGTAGAACAGAGCCGTTATGCAGATACTTTTAGTTTAATATGCCTGATCCTGATGACAGGTTCTCTTTTAGATGTACATTTTTAGTAGAACAGCCCCTTTAATATGAAAATTGCAGTTGTGGATATTGTGTGTGCAGAATAATGGTAACTGTAGGATACCAATCTATACACAGGTGCCTGACCTAAGTGAATATAGAAACCAATCTGAAAAAAACTCTCTCGGTGCAGCTGAGATATCAACTACACGTAAAACAATATAATATAGTTTAACATGTTTCTGTTTAAACAGAACTGCATTACATCAATTCTCATATATACAAAATCACCATTTAGCGTAGGATAATTTAATGATGTAAAATGATGAGGGAGCAGCAAAACTAATTCACATGGTAAGCATTGCTGTACATGAGGAGTAATTCAACACTCCTTTAGGTTGTATCTCATCAGACAAGTGCGAGGATTTTTCTTATAACGTATGCTTTAGTAATATACCAGCCTTTGGGTTTCATCAAACTTCAGTGATTTTCTCGTACAAGTAAATAGGCCCAAATTTCATCAGTGTTTTTTTTATCAAAGTAAGAGCTTGGTCAGAGTGTTAGTTTTATTATAGATTGGTCACAATTTCATCAGTTTTTCCTCAGATGTAAATAAAAATTATGAAGATTCCTCAAGCTTCTGCTATTAAACAGTCGGTGAAAAATAGGACATGGATCGCATCTGATTACGGTCTGATTTCTTCACATGTAATAGGGTGCTGCCAGGTCCCTCAGTCAACTCACCACATTCCTATACTTGGGGTCTCCTGCCTTTGGGTAGGACTCTGTGTGGGGTGCTTGACACTCACCTGATTTTATGGTTCTCCGTCCACCTTCCCGTATTCAGGCGCAGAGATCATTGCAAAGAAACCACGTCACACCAGGGTTTTTTAACCATCATACTTGCTTTACTTGTTCTTAACACCTTCATGGCAGACATGGCAACTAACATCTTCTCACCCTAGTTCTAGCTGAGGATACTTTCTCTATTCACTTGTCTCCCAATATGGGTATGGCGGCCACTGCCTGGTCTCTGTCAGTTTCTCTCACTGCTCTGACATGGATCTTGGTATTCCAAGACCTTTCCCTGTCCTTCTCACTCCTTGTCCATTCTACCCCCTAATAACTCAACTGAGCCCGCCAGGATGAGCCATAGGCTTCAGAACTCTAGAGGTGGCTTTGGGTTCCATGATCAGCCGTCACACCTAGGCCCACATGCTCCTTTCTCTTGATTGAACCCACTCTGCCTCTTAACCCTAAGATAGCCACACTTATTACTCTTTCTCCTCCCTTAACTATTGTTAACCCTATTTTATCTATAATCATCAAAATCCCTACTCCACTCGTATACCTGTATGAACCTAAATATACTGTACATTACCCCTAGATGGCAACATTTCTAACTTTATGCTAAAACCTATCCAACTAGTACACATAGCTTATAAATTCACATCATTATCGCAAACACATGAAATACAAGACAACCATCATTGTGTACACTACTGGGGGGGGGGGAGTCGAACAACTTCTACACACAAACACATAGATTCACAATGGCGAGTTTGATTTGAGATTGATGAAAATTGCAGAATTCTTTGTGGTTCTTTGAGGACAACGAGTCATGCAAAAATACATGGCCATGTGAACAGCCTTTTAAACTACAATGGGTATGATTGCTATAAATAAAAAACCTGGAAAGAACTTGTATATAAAAAAATGAAGACTGAATTAGCCCTTACTCTGACATTAATTGTTTAGGTATGCTAACATTGAATGTTACGGGGTAAAGTCTACAAATAATGTCATAGGAAAGCCAGGTGACACGTGGTCATTCTTTTACTAGTCTCTAGATGGCATGCTTATGCTGCCTTGCACATTTCAAGCCGTTAAAGTAAGAACATTTATCAGCACATATGAAATAGTATAATTATAACATGACAGTATACAATTGAACAATAGAACAGAAATCTGACCTTATTGAATAATAAAAAGAAAAAAAGATGTGTTTCAGTTATAATTTTACTTTAAATCATAGGAGCAGCCTTTTGTCGCTTTGATGCCTTTTGGGACTTACAGTATAATAAACCCCTTTTTACTAAATTCATGCACCATTTTTGCTGCAAAAAATTATGTATAGAGCACCAGACACAGACACAAAGTGGCATAGTGTAGAAAAGATAGTCTAACATCCCTATCAAGTTTCACCAAACGTCAAAAATTATTTTTCAATATTGGTAAAGGTCACAATTTCATAACAAGATGGATACAACATTATCCAAAATTAGCTTCATATGTTTAGATTTCATGGTAGTTGTTTGGATGCAATTTCTGGACTAGCCATCAGCCCCCCCCCCGGATAGTTCACTTCAGGAGAACCACAGCCATTCCAGAAATTGAGGTCTGTACATGGACCATGAAATATCGAAACTTGCCTAACAAAGACTTGGGGCCACTTTGTCTACAATGAGCAAAATTAGTTAAAAAGAATATGTGAATATAATTGAAAAACCCAATTATTTTTGCCTATATCGCTTAGTTCCTGTTGCAGGGTCAATAACATTAACAAGTTCTAAAGAGGGTCAAGAGCGTACACAGAACCCTGACTAGTAATCTGATGTAGTTTTGTAGACAGTCAGCAGATATGTTGGTTGGAGAGTAGTTTAAAGACACGTGTCACTCTATAAGTCTACTCTTTGTGAATAAGGGGCTACAAGTAAAGTAGTAGGGGCACAGTGCAGGTACCATAACAATTTGGTGTGGCAGATTTGTGGTTTAGTAAGAGTTGCATCCTTTCACATCACCTCAAAAAGTAATATGTTCTGAGCAGGATAAACATGCAGCCTACCTTTTATGTGACTCAATACTGGTTCATGTTGGGTTTATTCAGTTTTGTGCAGTTTAATCTTCTATATATACCACTGCCATTTGAAGAAAGACAGGACTGTACTGTTGCCTCTTCCACGGAGCTCCTTTATTGGCATGCTTTTTTTGTAGGCCCACATTGGGGTACTATGCAAGGGTTGGTGACACTAATTCGCTATAAGTATACTACTCTGCCCTGCATTATACTGAACTTGTGTCAGCGTCTGTTGGGTATGATGGCAATGTAATTATCGAACAGCAGCAACCCATACCTGCTCTACCATTTGCATTTCAGGTATAATGTTGCCTTTCATTGCTTTAACAATGCTCTTAATGTGGTACGTCATCATACTGAGGATGATATGTAGTGGGCACCAGCCCACCGCTTCTCGTGCTCTAAGATTTGTGGACATGGCTCAGCATCCCAGTTGAGGAGGATATTGAAGCCACTTTGTGATGCCAAAACAAACATGGTAAACTCTGCCCAGCATTTTGGTAGTGTGTTTTATATACCAGGTTAGATGTACCTTGTAAAGCAGGGGTGGGGAACCTTTTTTCTGTTGGGGGCCATTTGGACATTTCTACCAACCTTCGGGGGCCACACAAAATTATCAATGTTTAAATGACCCTGCTATATTGGGTGAAACAATTAATTAACTGGGGGCATGGGGCTGGGGGCACAGGCACCACACTTGGGGCTGGGGGCACAGGCACCACACTTGGGGCTGGGGGCACAGGCACCACACGCGGGGCTGGGGGCATAGGCACCACACGCGGGGCTGGGGGCACAGGCACCATACGCGGGGCTGGGGGCACAGGCACCACACGCGGGGATGGGGGCACAGGCACAACACGCGGGGCTGGGGGCACAGGCACAACACGGAGGTTGCGCTGCACACAGGACTGGGGGCTGGGCTGCACATAGGACTGAGTGATGGGCAGCACATAGGACTGGGTGATGGGCAGCACATAGGACTGGGTGATGGGCAGCACATAGGACTGGGTGATGGGCAGCACATAGGACTGGGGGGGCTGCACACAGGACTGGGTGATGGGCAGCACATAGGACTGGGGGGCTGCACACAGGACTGGGTGATGGGCAGCACATAGGACTGGGGGGGCTGCACACAGGATTGTGTGGGGGGTGCACACAGGACATTGGGGGGCTGCACACAGGACTGGGGGAGGGGTGCACACAGGACTGGGTGATGGGCTGCACATAGGACTGGGGTGGCTGCACACAGGATTGTGTGGGGGGTGCACATAGGACTGGGGGGGCTGCACACAGGATTGTGTGGGGGTGCACACAGGACATTGGGGGGCTGCACACAAGACTGGGGGAGGGGTGCACACAGGACTGGGGAGGGGTGCACACAGGACTGGGGGAGGGGTGCACACAGGATTGTGGGGGGGTGCACATAGGACTGGGGGGCTGCACACAGGATTGTGTGGGGGGTGCACATAGGACTGGGGGGGCTGCACACAGGATTATGTGGGGGGTGCACACAGGACATTGGGGGGCTGCACACAGGACTGGGGGAGGGGTGCACACAGGACATTGGGGGCTGCACACAGGACTGGGGGAGGGGTGCACACAGGACATTGGGGGGCACACTGTACTGAGAGTTTCATGCAACTCTGGGGGAGAGGGTTTACAGAACTGGGGTTTAGGCACAAAGCATTGGGCAGGGCACATAGCAGCAGAGGGTCGGCGCTGGACTCACAGCAGCATTGCATTCACATCACCGGAGTGCAGGAGCCGGACACACTGCATCAGAAGGAGAAGGCGGGCACTGATCTCCGGAGGGCAGGGGGCGGGCACACAACGCTGGAAGCTGTGAGGTTGCTGTGGACCCGCCCACAAAGAAAGCACTGGCCGACGGGAGAACACATTGCAGCACAAACAGCAATGTGTGGATTTAAAGGGCCGGCGGCAGCAAGACCGCGGTGACAGCACCAGCACTGCCTCCCCTCGGGAATCTGCCCGGGGGCCACATAAAAGGTCATGGCGGGCCGCATGCGGCCCGCGGGCCGGAGGTTCCCCACCCTTGTTGTAAAGTAAATATTAAAAGGGTTAATATTAATTTGAATTCTATCAATCACTTTCGGTCTCAAAAACCATAAAATCTACTCCTCTTACAAATATACTGTAACTTAATGACAATGAATAAAATATATAGAAAGGCTGTGCCCATGATGTCAGAGAGTTTTTGGAGCTACCTGTACAAAGATATGATGGGATGGTGTACTTGAACTAAGGGATGGAATGCAAATAGCTGAGAGCTTGATGGACTAGTAAAAGGTCATTTTTTTTTGGCGGAAATATGTCTAAACTGTTTATTATTAGAGATGAGCAGACCCATAGAAGTTCGGTTTGGCAGGTTCAGCCGGACTTTAAAGTTTAGTTTGGGACCCGGGTTGACCTGAACCCCAATGGACGTCACTAATTGGCAGTTTGGGTCCCTGCCCACATGCAGCCAGCCATAAACAGATCACTTCTGGGGAGGGACTGAGAGTTTTCCTTTTTTTCTTTCTTACACACTACATCCGATCACACTGTTGTTACCCCCAGGGTGAGTCATTCAAACTGCAAGTGGATCACACTGGGCTGAACACCAAACATGCCCGAGCACAGTAATGCTTGCTCGAGTGGTTTGCATTCGTAAAGCACCCAAACTCTGAGCTTTCAGGTTCACTCTTCTCTATTCCTTACTTTGGATCTCCTCTAGTCAACCAACAGAGTTTTTATGATTCACACCGCTATTGCTAGAGGGCATTTTAGGGCTTCTTCATGTAAGGTGAATGGTATTGGTAAAATGCTGGTGCATGAATCATGGTCATATGATGGATATATAAAGCTGTGCATGCATTCATTTACATTTTGTATTGCAATGTGTTATTTACTGTACTGTATAGTAATCATACAGCCCCGATGGGAATGAATATCATACATTCCAAGGTACAATAACTGAAAGCAAATGTAGCATGAAAACACAGAGGTTACTGTATATGATTAGCCTACACTTCAGTCCACAACTGTGCATTTTAAGCCAGGTGCAGATTCACCTAGTATTCACTGCTGACTGGATTGGACGTAGCTTTGTATCAAAGGAATGAATAGCCCAAAATGCAAAAAATAGTATGATCATATACAGTAATTAAGTGCATTATATCATAGCAGGAAGTTTTCTTGTTATGTGCAATATTGAGCTAATGAAAAATGAGCTAGCACAGCTGATAAAGCATGAGCAGAGATTCAATGGTGCATATGACTGCTGGTTTTCTTTTAATAAAGCTAAATAGGTATTCTCATGTTTGGAAGCTAAGTCCTATCTCCAGGAGAGGCGATAACTTTCTGATCACTGGGACACCCACTGGTCCAGAGAAGTGACCGCGTGAATAGGGCGGTGGTCAATCATGCGCACTTCTGCTCCATTCCTTCTTCATTGGATTGTTGGCAATAGCTGAGAGTGGTGCTAGGCTTGTCTTCAGAGCTCCTGCAAGGAATGGGGTGGCAGTGTGCATGATCGATCACCATTCCTTTCACATCTTTCTTAGAACCCTGGTTGTAGGGATTAGTGGGGGTCCCAACAGTTGGACCCCCAGCGATTGGGAAGGTACCTCCTATCCCAAGAATAAAGGATAACTTCTAAACCTGAAAATAGCCTTTTATAAAGGGTTAGTATAGTAGGACAAATAGGTAACCTTTAGCTTGATCTCTTATTGGCCTGGGACATCAGGTGATATTAATATTTAGAAGAAATATAATAATTTCTTGAAGGGGGTGGTCTTGCCTCTTTGGTTAGTCAGCACCTCACATGAAAGACCCGAGAGTTTAGTGATTCACCAGCCTTCATTTTTTACTTTTGGTAAACTCATCAAATGTTGACTTTTGTATTTATAATTTGTTTATTGGCAGATTCTTCACAACTGGAATTTGGAAGGACTTTGCAGAGTTTTAATTAATTTCTCAATGGAGTTACCAAGAAGAAATAACATCACATTCCTGCCACATGGGAAAAATGCCTTTCGGCATCATGGTGCACTCAGAGGTCTATAGTGGTTTAGTATACAAGGTCCTATTAAAAGGAACCTGTCACCAGATTTGGTCACTATAAGCTGCAACCACCACCAGTGAGCTCTTATATACAGCATTCTAGAATATGGTATATAAAAGACCAGGCCGCTCTGTATAACGTAAAAAACACTTTCATAATATTCACCTAGGGGGTGGATCGGTCGGATAGGTGTCAATTCTCCCAGTCCGGTACCTCCTCCATCTTCTGCGATCTCCATCCTCCTGCCTACCCCTGTGCATGACGCGTCCGGTGTCATTCACAGTGAGGCTTCCATTGCGCTCCGGCGCACTTTGATCTTCCTGGCTGAAGGCAGATCAAAGTACTGTAGTGCGCATGCATGGGCGGTCTTTGACCTTTTCTCGCGCCTGAAAATTAAAGTACTTTGCTCTGCCTCAGCAGGTTAGATCAAAGTACACATGCGCAAGAGCACAATGAAGCCCTGTCTGTGAATGAAGCAGGCAAGTCATGCACGGGGCTGGGCAGGTGGACAGAAATTGCAGATGATGGAGGAGGCGCCGGACCAGAGAGCAGCTACAACCATCAGACCGAACCACTCCTAGTCGAGCATTATAAAAGTGTTTTTTTACGTTATACGGAGCAGCCAGGTCTCTTATATACATAATTTTAGAATGCTGTATATAAGCGCTCACTGGTGGTGGCCGCAGCTTATAGGGGCCAAATCTGGTGACAAGTTCCCTTTAATGCAATAAAAAAGAATACTTTGGCATACTCCCATGCATTAAAAGTAATATATTGGGTTTATTTCTGCTTGACCATCTTATAAGGGCAAATTGACCCTTTTGTCATAATGTTTTGGGTGGGAAACCAGCAGCTTTACATACTTAACGTGTATTATTATGGTTCTTTAAATTGGTTAAGCCCCATCCAAATAAAGAGTTTTAGGAGGAAATGAGGCAAGTACAAATTACAGTAAACTTTGTCTATGTAAATATTACACAATTAGGATTCCCAGATAAGGCCATATGTATATGGTGGTTCCAGTTACAATAAGGGAAAGGAGGCCCAGCTTTTAGATTAATGTGATATTTATTAAAATCCAATACTCTTTATTATTTTTTTATTACAATTCAGTGACACATTGCAGTATCCAAAACCAACGTGTTTTCAATGTACAGGAACTTCTTATTCCTGGTATTTGTCACGCTCCCCGGGTCCTCACCCCCGTTCCCCGGCTCACCTGCCACGCTCTCCGCTCCCCAGTCACCGGATTCCGTCCGTCCCAGGGCTCCGGGCCCCCGATCCCGGCGCCCGACAGCTTCCCTGGACCTGGCCGGCTCCCCTGCGTCCTCCTCGCAGCCTCCTTCCCTGGCTTCTGGCACCCGGGCGGCGCGCATGCGCATTAGGGCGCGCGCGCGGTCACTGACCCTTTCTTAAAGGGCCAGCGTCCATTAACAGGAAATGAGGTTGCACAGGTACAGGGTATATAAGGGGTCATTGTCCAAGGGGGCGGGGCCTGATCTTCGTGTTCCCTGAGCTAGGAGTCAGGTCTCCTGGTGTTACTGTGCTCGTACTCACCTATCTCTCTTTGTAGAGCCGTGCCTGCTTCGCCATCCAGTCTGCCGTATCCTGAAACCCGAACGCTGTCCATCTGCCATCCTGACAGTCCGCACCACCTCGGATCCCTGCGGTGACCCGTCTTCTTGCTCCCAAGGTTCCGGACCCCGCCTGACATCATCTCGGCTTCCGAACCTGAGCTGCGTCACCCGGACTACCACCCGTAACTCCGTAGTCCCAGGGACTTCTCCGCTATACCTGTGTGCAAGGACTGCTCTGCTGTTTCTAGTGCTCCAGCTGCCGGACTCTTTGCTACCATCTAGGAGTTCGGTCCAGTGGATCCACCTCCTGGGCCTGCCCGTACACCTGGCCGTGACAGTATTCCGGTTATCTTTTGTAAGGGGGTCTCTATTTTACCTTTATATGTTGCATATTTTAAACATACGTATACAAAACTTTTTAGTTAGATTCTGCAAAATTTAAAAGGAGTTGTCCGACAAACTCCAAATTTTTTTTTAAGCTAATCTGTGCTGTATTGTCACATAAAACACCCCTACATTATTTTATTGTTTTCTAACTTTTGTTCCTCTTGAATTATTCCTTTATTCTCTGCACACACTTTATTACTTGCAGCTCAACCAAACATGAAATCTCCTATACCAAACCTCACAGTCAGAGTTGGCACCTCCCGGCCTCACTGTCCAGACCCACCCTCTGCACACTCATTGGCTGTCAGTATTCTGCCTAGCACTGACCTCTCATCACTACAGCATTAGAAATACACATAGGGCTCTCCAGGCCCCACCACATAGGGCTCTCCAGGCCCCACCACATAGGGCTCTGCAGACCCCACCACATAGGGTTTTGCAGGCCCCACCACATAGGGTTCTGCAGGCCCCCCACAAACATCGCTCTGTACCCCCCCATGGCCCTCTGTGTAGTGCCCCTGAAGCCATCAGGGAGCTACAAAGTTCTGCGTCCTCACCAGGATGCAGGGCCTACCCTCTAGGGCCCCAGAAGACCAGTGCCAGTCACACACAAACACTGCACAAAATTCCAGTTTTTTTCATCAACAATCCTCCAAAGAATGGGGCAAAGCTAGGGTCGGTCCAGAGGTGGAGCCAGTCCAGTCCACTAGTTGACCAGGTGGGAGGGGCAGACAGTGGACAGTGAGAAAGAGTAGTGAATCGAAGGGAGACAGTGAAGGTGGACGTGAGGAGACGCACTGACTTGGAGTGAATAGTAACCTAGTGCCCAGGAGGGTAGTTGCCGGTGGAGTATGGTGGAGTACTCCCAGAACTACGCACTAACAGGGTATAGGACCCTAGGTCAAGCAGAAGCTCCAGGCAGGCCTAATAACACCTGCACAACGAGGGGACCATCAAGGACCTCGCTGACCTTAAAAATCTGAGACTCAGTAGCAAAGGGAGACCCGGGGACAGGACCAGAGACTCCAACCCCACAGGGTTCACACTACCGTCATACGAACAGCAGTGGAAAAACCACCAGACAGGGACCCCCCAGTTGCTCTACGCCACAGGGACCCACCAACCAGAGACAGGTGCAGGGGAAGAAGGTACCAGATTACTACACTGGCACTGAAACAAAGATGACCTGAAGGTGAAACCAGCCGGCCTCAGGTGACCAGTTACCACCAGAAAGTGAGTAAAGAACCAGTTGCACCGAACCTCTTGTGTGGACTACCTTCTTCCGACACCCGTCACTTCACCTAACCACTGGGGCCCGGCCCTGCTTGCGGAGGGTCTATCATCCAGGCTGCCATTAACACCAGCCCCAGTAGTGACCATTGTGCAGTGGCTACATCTACATAGCCGCAACACCGCAAGTGGTGTCACGTGTGAACACTAATCTAATCCCATGTAAATATTCCCCTTTTCAAAAAGAGTACAGGGCACGGAACTGGGCAATGGCCACCAAAGTGATATCCCCCAGATATACACTGCCCGGGTACCAAGTACCCCATAACCCTGGGCGTTACACTCTGCACCCCCCCACACATCGCTCTGCACTCCCCCACATGGCGCTCTGCACCCCCCCAACACAGGGCTCTGCAACTCTCCCCCACACATCGCTTTGCATTCCCCATCACTCTGCACCCCCCTTACACACATTGCTTTGCACTCCCCTACACACATCGCTCTGCACACCCCCCCACACACATTGCTTTGCACACCTCCCAAACACAGCACTCTGTAGCACATTATAGCCCCCACCGTGTAGGGAATACATAGTCACCTTTCCTCGGCCCCGCCACTGCTCCTCGTTTGCCTACTGTCTGTGCTCTGGCCATATCAGCACAGTAGTGATGTCACCACTGTGCTGAACTGTCAGAGAGCACAGACAGCGGGACAGTGATGAGAAGCAGCAGAGCTGCCTCTCATCAGTGCTTTCAAATGTATCGGCATCTGTGATGCCGATACATTTGAACTTGTGATCCTGTCCTGAGCAGGGGAACCGGTGCTGGCGGTGACACCATGGGCAGCTGCCACCAGGCCCCTCCCCTCAGCTCATGGGCCCCGCAGCAGTGGCTGGGTGGTTGTGGGGAGAGTACGGAATGCGGGAAGGGTGCGGCGGAAGGGGGCGGGGGAGGGGGTGGGGACTCCGACGCACTGTACCTGCCCAGCAGTGATCTCAGCTGTGATGCCTGTCTACAAGACGAACATAAGTTCCTGCCCCTGTCGACATGACATCACATGAAGCAGCAAAATCCCGGCAGGAGCGGTCACATGACCGCTCTGAGCCGGGGGAGAGGGGCTGACAGCAGGGCAGGTAGGTAGTTACTATCTACTTACCTGCCCCAATGTAGCCCAATAGTGAAATAATAAAAAAATAGCAAAATAACCCGGATAACCCCTTTAAATATAAAACTATTATGATATGCTCCATCTAATATTGTAGGCTATAGCTTTGTATTCTATTCAGGCTTAATGAGATTGGATCATATGCTCAAACTAATACACCCTAAAATAGAATACACCCCCTTGGAGGAACCAATCTTTGGTGCATAATGAATAAATAACATAGCAACCCCCTATAATGAAGATATCTTTGACCATATAATAAGTTTACAACTCAATACATAGGTTACTGCCCATCAGAAGGTCTCAGAGTGGCAAGCAGCACATATATTTTAGAGCCACTCTAAAGCTGTCCAAATATTTGAATTCCATCAACTTCATTCCCCCTGCACTCCTCTCTCTAGCTGCCCAGGAGAGCACTCAGTTCAGACCAATGGGGCAACCATGCCAGTGACCCGAACAGTCAATTTTTAGAAGTCCCTGGAAACCATGAAGACAGGAGGCAGTGGAGCGTTGCAAGCAAGGAAGAGAGAACATTAGAACACTACTTTAATGTCTGCTTATGGAAATAGCCTTACACTATTTGTAAAAGTATGTGCGCACTTTCCGTTTCCACCTGTGTTTCAGATGCTTTTTAGGTCCGTTTTGAACTGCAGCGTTTTCATGCCAAAAGGCATGCGATTTGCTTTTCCTGCAAAGTCTATGGAAAACGGGGATTTCTTGTCTGCACTTTTCTTTTTCAAACGCAGCGTTTAATTTGCATAATTTTGGGCAAAAACTCTGCATTCAAAGAAAAAACATGTCAATTGTTTTTGCCATTTGGGCTGCGTTTTGCTAACATTGAAGTCAATGAGAAGTTGTAAAAAGCAAGCAACATGAAAATTCCAGCGTTTTACATGCTTTTTGGCTGCAGAAAGGATGCTTTTTGGACTACATAAACGCATGCTTTTCTGACATCAAAATAATGAAATGATATGTCCCTTTACACACACACATAGTCCGACAATTAAATTAATGAAAAATATTAATTTATTGCTATTTTAGTGATAAATAGTATAAAACCGCTATAATTATATGAAAAAGAACTATTTTGTGTTTCTTTTTTTTCCTTTTTTCATTGTGTTTGACTGTTTAAACTTTATTTAGCAGTGTCTTTATGTTCAAAACGCATCTGACTAAACGCAGTGGAAAAGCATGTAAAAAGCGGTAAAAACGCATGCATATTTACCGCGATTAAGTGGTCAAAAGCAACTTTGGCAAAAGCAATTTCTGCCAAAGGATGCATTTAGAACTGCAACTAGGACGACGCAAAGTGCGCATAAAGCCTTAGGCTATGTTCACACACTGCATCTTTTACTGCGTTTTTGGTGCATTTTTGAGGTCACAAAGATGATCCTAAATACATGCATTTCCTTCCCCCAGCAAAGTCTAAAAGATTTCTATTTTGCTGTCCACACTGGGCATCTTTTATTGGCTGCATCTTGGCTGCGTTTTTGAAGATGCAGCATGTCAATTATTTTTGCATTTTTCCATTTTTTTGAGCCCTTCCAGTCAATAGATTTGACTTGAAAAATGCTTTGGGCAAAATGCGGTAAAAACGTGCATGTGTTTTTGCCGCGGGGGTGTTTTTTGGAGCCAAAAATGTTACATCTTTGTGGTTAAGAAAAGATGCAGTGTGTGAACATAGCCTAAGCTGCATAGTCGAAGAAACTCTAAGACTATGTGTCCACGGTAGAATGTACCTGCGGATTTTTCTGCATAAAAATCCGCGACTTTCGCGGCAAATCCGCACCCGCGGATTTGCCGCGGATTTGCCGCGGATTTACCGCGGATTTTGATGCGGATTTTTTTTTTTTCTTCCCCATTCTATACCCAAAATCCGCACCAAATCTGCAACAAACAATTGACATGCTGCAGATTTTTCCGGATCAAAATCCGTGGCAAATCCGCAGCGGAAAAATCCGCAGCATGGACACAGCATTTCCAAAATGCCATTGAAATGGCTTGGAAGTGCCGCTGCTGCAGATTTTCGGGAAATCCGCGGCAAATCCGCGGCAAATCCGCGGCAAAATCCGCGGTAAATCCGCAGCGTGGGCAACTCTAAGCACTGTTTCCGCTCGTACATTTGCAGTCAGACATTGCACATGTGTAAGATTAAGAGGTGGGAATACCGTAGCACATAAATCACAGTATTAAATGGCTGCAGTGCACTAAACAGACAAATTATTAATTTAACTCCTTGACAACGCAGCCAATTTTCATTATTACAATTTCATTTTCTAGTTCCCTTCTTTCAAGATCCATAATCTATTTTATTTTCCTGCTGCCTGTTTTTTAACAGGACATATTGTAGTTTATTGGCTAGCTCTACCACTGTTACCTTGCAGCACAGGGGTCCTGGATTCAAATACCACCAAGGACAACATGTTAAAAGCGTATAACAGATAACTTGCTTCTTGAACCTTTAGAATCTGATTTCGATCCTTTATGTACTAAAGTAGCTGCTCTTACTAAGGCCTCTTGTAAGTGTCGAGATAAGTGTTAAGATGTTGAATATGTGAGATATACTCCAGTCAGAAACTAAAGGCCCGTCACACTAAGCAACATCGCTAGCAACATCGCTGGTAACTAACAACTTTTGTGACGTTGCTAGCGATGTTGCTGTGTGTGACATCCAGCAACAACCTGGCCCCTGCTGTGAGGTCGTTGGTTGTTGCTGAATGTCCTGGGCCATTTTTTAGTTGTTGCTGTCCCGCTGTGAAGCACAGATCGCTGTGTGTGACAGCGAGACAGCAACAACTAATGTGCAGTGAGCAGGAGCCGGCTTCTGCGGAGGCTGGTAACCAATGTAAACATCGGGTAACCAAGAAGCCCTGTCCTTGGTTACCCGATATTTACCTTTGATACCAGCCTCCGCCGCTCTCACTGCCTGTGCTGCCGGCTCCTGCTCTGTGCACATGTAGCTGCAGCACACATCAGGTAATTAACCCGATGTGTGCTGTAACTAGGAGAGCAAGGAGCCAGCACTAAGCAGTGTGCGCTGCTCCCTGCTCTGTGCACATTTAGCTGCAGCACACATCAGGTAATTAACCCGATGTGTGCTGTAACTAGGAGAGCAAGGAGCCAGCGCTAAGCATTGTGCGCTGCTCCCTGCTCTGTGCACATTTAGCTGCAGCACACATCGGGTTAATTAACCTGATGTGTGCTGTAACTAGGAGACTGGGGGCTGGTCACTGGTTGCTGGTGAGCTCACCAGCAACTCGTGTAGCCACGCTCCAGCGATCCCTGCCAGGTCAGGTTGCTGGTGGGATCGCTGGAGCGTCGCAGTGTGACAGCTCACCAGCAACCTCCTAGCAACTTACCAGCGATCCCTATCGTTGTTGGGATCGCTGCTAAGTTGCTTAGTGTGACTGGACCTTAAGGGCTACTTTGCACGCTGCAACATCGCTACTGCAATCTCTTCAGGGTCAAATCGAAAGTAACGCACATCCGGCGCCGGTAATGACGTCGCAACGTGTAAAACCTAGATGTGCCGATAAACGATTGCAAAAGCGTCGTAAATCAGTGATCTGTATAGTGTCGGTCATTTTCATAATGTCGCACCAATAGGAGATACGATGTTGTTCCTCGTTCTTGCGGCAGCACACATCGCTGTGTGTGAAGCCGCAGGAGCGAGGAACATCTCCTTACCTGCCTCCACCGGCAATGCGGAAGGAAGCAGGAAGGCGGGATGTTTACGTCCTGCTCATCTCCGCCCCTCCGCTTCTATTGGCCGCCTGCCGTGTGACGTCGCTGTAACATCGCATGACCCGCCCCCTTAGGAAGGAGGCGGGTCGCCGGCCAGAGCGACGTCGCAGGGCAGGTAAGTGCGTGTGAAGCTGCCGTAGCAATAATGTTCGCTACGGCAGCTATCACAAGATATCGCATGTGCGATGGGGGCGGGCACTATCGCGCTTGGCATCGCAAGCATCAGCTGCTAGCGATGTTGCAGCGTGCAAAGTACCCCTAAGTTTAACTGAGGTGAGGTCAGCGAGTTTAATGAGGTCACCTGAGATCAGTTTACCTGCGGTCACAGGTTGGGTACAGTAGGAACATCCAGTTATGACGCCAGATAAACTGAGTGACGTCACCGCTCACAGCTGAGGCTCAGTCAGTCTTTGGCCTGAAGCAATAGTGTGCAGTCATGCTCTGTGCCTGTGTGGTGTGACTTCAGTATGCAGGTAGCAGAGCCGGGATTGCCATTGGACTTCGTGTGGATTACGTTGGAACTGAGTGTTTGGGGTTAATAAAGGGATGAAAGAGGGTGGTTTTTTTGTTTTTTATTTTAAATGATGGATTCTTTCAGTGCTTGTGTTTATTTTTTTTCTCTAACAAATAAGTAATGGGGAGTCTCATACATGCCTTCCATTACTAATCTAGGGCTTAGTGGCAGCTATGAGCTGTCATTATCTCCTTATTACCCTAATTGCCACCGCACCAGGGCAATCGGGATGAGCAGGGTAAAGTGCCGGGATTGCCACACCTAATGGATGTGACAATTCTGGGTGGCTGCAGACTGCTATTTTTAGACTGGGGGGAATAACCATGGGCCTCCCCAGCCTGAAAATGCCGCCCCCCAGCTTTCGGCTGGGTATCAAATTTGCGGGAGACCACACACCATTTTTTAAAATTATTTATTTATATAATTAAAAATGAAGCCACATTGGGTCCCTCTTATTATGATACACAGCAAAGATAAGCACACAACTGGGAGCTGCAGCCTGTAGCTCTATCCTTTACCTGTGCTGGGAATCATAATAGGGGGACCCTACACAATTTTTTTTCATTTATTTATTTATTTTTACACTAATACAAAGACGCAGACAAAGTCCGTGATTCCAAGCAATCAGACACGCTGTCACACAAGGTGGGGGTGCGCTCTGACTGCAACCAATCACAGATGCAAGGACTGCCGGAAGGCAGGGGAATCAGTGCATAGGCGTCAGGGTAATGAGCAGCCTCGGAAGTAGTGTACCGCCGTGTGGAGACTGGTAGGTATGACGTGCCTGCTCTAATCACCAAGCCCTTTCTACCACCATTTTAAAGCGCATGATTCGGGTCCTCATAGACTTACATTGGGATCGGCGTCCGAGCAGATATCCGGAATTAATTCTGGATTTTTTTATTAAATCCGGTTGGACCCGGCGATTTCGGATAAATGTGGGTTTGCCCATAACTATCCGAGATACTTAAGGTCTAGAGATCAAAAAGTCAAACAGTTTTATATGCTGTGTAAAAACTCTCAAATTATTTTTCATCTTTAGACAAAATTCCTGAGCAAATGACAAATTAAAATGATACAGCTGTACTAAACTGTGGCTGATGGAACAGTAAAGAAAGGGTTGGCAGTAGCCATAATCCTGTAATGGGAATTCTGTCAAACCTTAAGGGGACGTGTACACAATCAGGAGTGCCAGCGTTCTGGGCGAAGCAAGTTTTCTCTTTCAGAGACGCTAGTGTCTTGTGTGGGAGAACGCGCTGTCCGTGTCTAAGATCAGGATTATGGACACAACATATTTTCACTGTGTTCTCCCACTAAGAACACTCGCGTCTCTGCAAGCATAAATTGACATGATGTGGATAAGAAACCTGCACCGCAGCTCAGATTACGAAACGTCCTAAAGAAGCACAGTGGGTATGGGATTTCTATAAATCCTATCCACTTTGCTTGTATTGTACAATGTAGCATTTTGTATGCAGTGAAAACAAGTCATGTTTCATTTGTCTACAGTATGTTTAACAAAAGTAGCTGAAAAATCCAGCAAAAAATCCTGCTTTTTTTCACTCATTGCTGTCGATGGTGAACACAGCACCAAAAACGCGGCAGTTTTCCATTTCAGACAGGAAAAAAACAGCAAGTGTGTGTCTGTGTGCATGAGATTTCTGGAATCTCATGAATTTTACTTGTACTGTAAAAACCAGCTTTTTATTAGCATGTATTTGCATAAAATCAATAAAATACATGCAAAAAAAAACACCGCAAAAATGCCCTGTGTGAACATAGCCTTAAGGGCCATTTACATGCTGAGACATCGCTAACGATTTATCGTCGGGGTCACGGTGTTTGTGACGCACATCCGGCGCCGTTAGCGACATTGCAGCATGTGACACGTACGAGCGACCTTCAATGATCGCAAAAGAGGTAAAAATTGTTTGTTTTGGAGAGGTCGTTCATTTACCAAAAATCCTTGTATGTGCAGTAACGAGGTTGTTTGTCATTTCTGCGGCAGCACACCGCAATGTGTGACACCGCAGGAACGAGGAACATCTCCTTACCTGCGACCGCCAGCAATTAGGGATGAAGGAGGTGGGCGGGATGTTCAGCCCGCTCATCTCCGCCCCTCCGCTTCTATTGGGCGGCCGCTTAGTGACATCGCTGTGATGCCGAACGAACCGCCCCCTTAAAAAGGAGGCGGTTCGCTGGTCACAGCGACGTCGGCAGGCAGGTAAGTATGTGTGACTGTTCCTAGCGATGTTGTGCGCCACGGACAGCGATCTGCCCATGACGCACAACCGACGGAGGTGGGTACACTCGCTAGCAATATCGGTACCGATATCGCAGCGTGTAAAGTACCCTTAACTCTACAATGTCGGATATTGTGTGTACAAGTCTCTAATAAAGGTCAGTTCACACACTGCGCCTGGGACAATGGACGCCTCCCATAGAGCCACGACTATACACACAGTCCTCTGCGTCACACGTCCCTGAAGACTCACATTCAATTGCTCAGAATGTAAAATTAGCATTTTGAAATTCACAATATTTCTCACAATAATTGCTTCCATAACCTAGTGGAAGGGTAAACCTCGTCCCTTAATACTGGCAGATTGCACAGATATATTAGTTTGGCTCACGGAGTGCGGATGACTGTTCCCATGGTAACGGCTGCTGTTTATTTTCATTTTCTTTGCTCAACCAGTCAGCACAGAAACATCAAAGCTGATCCCAGATTGCGGCGTCTGCGGATCGGCTGCTATTTTAATTTGAAATGTGAAATCAAGCTTCCTGAATAATTTATACAATTTAAATATTATTATGTTGATGGGGACCTGGGAGCGTGCAATAATAAAGTATATTGTCCCAGTCCACGGTTAATGAGACGATGTACAGATAATCACATGGGCATTGTTAACCGTATGATTGCCCATTAATGATTTTAATGGAACAAATTTACGAATCTTGATGGACAAAAAAAAATAATCATACAGTTTTCGTTGATCTGTGGTGTCTGTTACAGAAGCCATCTGTATGCAAAATGGTCAGGAAAAGGTTATTTAAGGGTATGAGCACACGTTGAGTGTTTGCAGCAGATTTTTCTGCAGCAAAGACCAATGTCAGGAAAAGAGCATAAAATACACAAAGTTTTTTTTACTTACGGCCCTGTGCGCACAGTGCAGTTTTTGATGCGTTTTTTTGATGCAGTTTATCATACAGTTTGTTGCCCATATCTACTGTACATCTCTATCCTTATCCCAAAAAGTCTATAAAAATCAGAAGTGCTGTGCACACGTTGCTTTTTTTTTTTCTTTGTAGTTTTTGGTGCAGAAAAAAGAAGCCGTGTACCGTCCCGGTGTTGGTCGGGTTGCTCGTGTACCGCCCCGTGCTCGGCAGCCGAGCCGCTTGTATCTGGCCCTTCCGTGGGTGGCTCGAGGGTCCCTGGACCCAGGGGCCTCACGGTCACATCAAATGCAAAGGGGTTGTGATGGGATGGTGGGTGTAAAATGGATATGTACGGGCTGGGCCATACGGAGTTTGTGACACCACCCACGGTGTGTGGTGATATTGGACACCACCGCTGCAGTTACGGGGCACCCGGAGGAGATGTTGTGCAGCAAGTTGTTAACCCCTCCATGGGCAGGGAGGTTGGCCCCGGGACCCGTTGAGGGTTTGGCGGTGCAGGGAGATGGGTGACCGGAGGGTGCTGTTGTACTCACTATTAGTAAACACACGAGTCTCTGGTAAACCAAGGTGATGGTGGTCAGTGCCCGCAGCCGGCTGCGTTCGGGTTCCCCCACCCGGCTGGTGGTCTCTGTCTTTCTCCTGCAGCTCTTTAGAACGGTGGACTGCCTGTGCTTGCAACTTCAGGAGTCCACTCCCGGCTTGTGGTCACCTAAGGAGCCCTTTGCCCGCAGACGCTGGCCCGTGGGATCTCTGAGCCATGGCAGTGGCCTTTTATCCCCCTCGGTGGGCTGTTGCCTTCAGTCGGGACTTTGGGTGGGACAGGACCTCTAGTCCTGGCCTCAATTAGTTAATTAACTAGTCCCCAGTAGCTTCTGGACCTAGCTTCAGGGTCTGAGTACCCCCCTTTGTGCTCTGGTTTCCGAGTTGGTTTCCCGAGTCGGTAACGGCGGGCCACTACCCTGTCGCGGTCCACCTCGGTTCCACCGAGCCATCTTCCCGGCTCCTGCAGCTGGAGACCGCCGTGTACCTCCTAGCCAAAGGCACCAGGGCTCCTACCCTGGTACCAGTTCAATTTGGGTTTTCGCCTCTGCTGGAGCTGCATACAGCTCCAGCCCACACTCTTCTCCAACTTGAACTCTCAACCTTATTTGGCTAATTTTTCCCGCCCCCCAGGCTGTCTGAACTCCTTGGTGGGCGTCTTCCAACCGCCTGGTTCTGCACCCTGGTGTGTCCATTAAGCCTAAGGGGGGTGACTAGGCTCTAAATGTTTGGCTGTGTGTTACCTGTGAGGGAAAGGTGTAATACGGGGCCCTATTTGTGACTACCTGGCCTGGCCAGGGCGTCACACTCGGATCCAAGATCGTAGTGGCTCAAGGGGGCCCTGACCCAGCTCGGCAGACATTTTGATCTTTTAAAAGGGGGGTATTTACAGGAGTCCCGGCCTCCTCTGGTCCCGGCCACCGTCTGAGACCCAACCACAGTATAGCTCCCCGGGAGCTCACTCTCCCCAGCCCCTCTCTCCTTGAGGGCTCTTACTCCTCTCTCCTCCAACTCAAAACTGAAATGACTCCCTTCCCTCCCACCAGTCTGCCTGACCCCTAGATGGGTGGCCCTATTCCAGCTAGACCAGCCACTGGTGTGTCTGACAGGTCCTAATGTGAGGTGCTGATTGGGAATTGTGGTGCTGTTTTTAGTGACACTGGTTTGTTAAGAGCCTGGAACCATGGGGGGTAGGCCCTGTACCCTGGTTAAGGATGCAGTACCCTGTGGCACCCTGGTCTACTCAGGGGCGCAACAGCAGCATGTCAATTGTTGGTCCATTTTTTCCTGCATATTTTTTTTTAGCTCTTCCAGCCATTGAGGTCAATAAAAAAAATGGCCCACATGGATTTTTTGGTGCGTTTTTTGGCCACAAGGTACATTGTTTTGCTGCAGAAAATTTCTGCATCAAAAACTCAGTGTGGACATATCCTTATATTAGCGGGTTTTTCCCATTCATCTGCAAAAACACAGAAAATTTTGAACTACAGTCATGGCCAAAAGTTTTGAGAATGACACCAAAATTATATTTTCACATGATCTGTTGCCCTCTGGTTTTTAATTGTGTTTGTCTGATGTACATCACATACAGAAATATAATTGCAATCATATGAGTACCAAAAGGTTATATTGACAGTTAGAATGAGTTAATGCAGCAAGTCAATATTTGCAGTGTTGACCCTTCTTCTTCATGACCTCTGCAATTCTCCCTGGCATGCTCTCAATCAACTTCTGGATCAAATCCTGACTGATAGCTGTCCATTCTTGCATAAGCAATGCTTGCATTTTGCCAGAATTTGTTGGTTTTTGTTTGTCCACCCGTCTTTTGATGATTGCCCACAAGTTCTCAATGGGATTAAGATCTGGGGAGTTTCCAGGCCATGGACCCAAAATCTCTAAGTTTTGTTCCATGAGCCATTTAGTGATCAGCTTTGCTTTATGGCAAGGTGCTCCATCATGCTGGAAAAGGCATTGTTTGGCGCCAAACTGCTCTTGGACAGTTGGGAGAAGTTGCTCTTGGAGGACATTCTGGTACCATTCTTTATTCATGGCTGTGTTTTTAGGCAAGACTGTGAGTGAGCCGATTCCCTTGGCTGAGAAGCAACCCCACACATGAATTGTTTCAGGATGCTTAACAGTTGGCATGAGACAAGACTGGTGGTAGCGCTCACCTCTTCTTCTGCTAATAAGCTGTTTTCCAGATGTCCCAAACAATCGAAAAGGGGATTCATCTGAGAAAATGACTTTACCCCAGTCCTCAGCAGTCCACTCCCTGTACCTTTTGCAGAATATCAGTCGGTCCCTGATGTTTTTTCTGGAGAGAAGTGGCTTCTTTGCTGCTCTCCTTGAAACCAGGCCTTGCTCAAGCAGTCTCCGCCTCACAGTGCGTGCAGAAGCACTCACACCAGCCTGCTGCCATTGCTGAGCTACCTCGGCACTGCTGGTAGTCCGATCCCGCAGCTGAAACAGTTTTAAGATACGGTCCTGGCGTTTGCTGGTCCTTCTTGGGCGCCCTGGAGCCTTTTTGGCAACAATGGAAGCTCTCTCCTTGAAGTTCTTGATGATGCGATAGATTGTTGACTGAGGTGCAATCGTTGTAGCTGCGATACTCTTCCCTGTTAGGCCATTTTTGTGCAGAGCAATGATGGCTGCACGTGTTTCTTTAGAGATAACCATGGTTAACTGAAGAGAAACAATGATACCAAGCACAAGCCTCCTTTTAAAGTGTCCAGTGGTGTCATTCTTAAGCTGGGGTCACACTAAACGACAGCGACAACGACGTCGCTGTTACGTCACCATTTTCTGTGGCGTAGCAGCGACCTTGTAAGTCGCTGTTATGATCGCTGCTTAGCTGTCAAACACAGCAGCCGAAGCAGCGATCATAACGACACGCGTCGCTGTGCTGCAACATGTGCAGAGAGCAGGGATCCGCGCACACTGAGCGCTGGCTCCTTGCTCTCCTAGCTACAGTACACATCGGGTTAATTAACCCGATGTGTACTGCAGCTACATGTCACAGTGCAGAGAGCAGGGAGCCGCGCACACTGCTTAGCGCTGGCTCCTTGCTCTCCTAGCTACAGTACACATCGGGTTAATTAACCCGATGTGTACTGCAGCTACATGTCACAGTGCAGAGAGCAGGGAGCCGCGCACACTGCTTAGCGCTGGCTCCTTGCTCTCCTAGCTACAGTACACATCGGGTTAATTACACGATGTGTACTGCAGCTACATGTGCAGAGAGCAGGAGCCGGCGCTGGCAGCGTGAGAGCGGCGGAGGCTGGTAACAAAGGTAAATATCGGGTAACCACCTTGGTTACCCGATGTTTACCTTGGTTACAGCTTACCGCAGCTGCCAGACGCCGGCTCCTGCTCCCTGCTCGCTTCATTTCGTCGCTCTCTCGCTGTCACACACAGCAATCTGTGCGTCACAGCGGGAGAGCGACGACCAAAAAATGAAGCTGGACATTCAGCAACGAGCGGCGACCTCACAGCAGGGGCCAGCTCGTTGCTGGATGTCACACACAGCGACAGCGGTGGGACGTCGCTGCAACGTCACAGAAAATGGTGACATAGCAGCGACGTCGTTGTCTCTATGTGTGACACCACCTTTACTTAATCATGACTGATCGCCAGCCCTGTCCTCATCAACACCCACACCTGTGTTAATGGAACAATCACTAAAACAATGTTAGCTGCTCCTTTTAAGGCAGGAATGCAATGATGTTGAAATGTGTTTTGGGGGGGTTAAAGTTCATTTTCTTAGCCAATATTGACTTTGCAAGTAATTGCTGTTAAGCTGATCACTCTTTATGACATTCTGGAGTATATGCAAATTGCCATTAGAAAAACTTAAGCAGTAGACTAGTAGTAAAAATTAATATTTGTAGCATTCTCAAAACTTTTGGCCATGACTGTACTGCAGATTTGAGAAAAAATGCTTTGATAGTTCAAATCTGTAAAATAAAATATGCAGCATGTGCATGAAGTTTTAGAAATCTCATTTGCCTTACGGGTTTTTTTCAACTAAAAAAACTCTCACAGCGTGAACAAGCGTTAACCACTTGATGCCATTGCCATTTTTCATTTTTATGGGTTTTTTCTTCCTCTTCTTCCAAGAGCCGTAACTTTTTTGTTTTTCCATCAATATAGCCATATGGGACTTGTTTTTTGTGGGACAACTTGTACTTTTCAATGACTCCATTCATTTTGCCACATACTGTACTGTAAAAGGGGAATAAAAAAATCCAAGTGCAGTGAAATTGCAAAAAAAAAAAGTTCAATTTCTCAATGTTTTTCTTTTATTTACCTTGTTCACTATATGATAAAAGTGACCCGGCAATATGTTTGAAGGAGTATTCTAAAATTCATTACATTAGTTTGATTAGGGCGGCTTTGCACACTACGACATCGCAGGTGCCATGTCGGTGGGGTCAAATCGAAAGTGACGCACATCCGGCGTCACTTGCGATGTCGTAGTGTGTAAAACCTTTTTGATACGATGAAAGAGCGCAAAATCGTCGTTATC
The DNA here is from genome assembly GCF_048569485.1 of Anomaloglossus baeobatrachus. Taxonomy (NCBI): domain Eukaryota; kingdom Metazoa; phylum Chordata; class Amphibia; order Anura; family Aromobatidae; genus Anomaloglossus; species Anomaloglossus baeobatrachus. The sequence goes on along the minus strand of NC_134354.1, from coordinate 191,884,108 downwards.
GTATCATCGGTGTATTCTCCGACATTTCCATAATGCCGGTGCAGCAACAGGTACAATGTTGTTCCTCGTTCCTGTGGCAGCACACATCGCTGTGTGTAAAGCCGCAGGAGCGAGGAACATCACCTTACCTGCGTCCCGGCTGCTATGAGAAGGAAGGAAGTGGGCGGGATGTTTACATCCTGCTCATCTCCGCCCCTCTGTTGCTATAAGCCGCCTGCCAAGTGACGTCGCTGTGACGCCGCATGGCCCGCCCCCTTAGGAAGGAGGCGGGTCGCCGGCCAGAGCAACGTCGCAGGATAGGTGAGTGCATGTGAAGCTGCCGTAGCAATAATTTTCGCTACGGCAGCTATCACAAGATATCGCACATACGACGGGGGCGGGGACTATCGCACTCGACATCGCAGCATCGGCATGCGATGTCATAATGTGCAAAGCCCGCCTTAGTCAGCATGAAGGTAAGTTTACAACAGACTTGCCTTTTCCATCTGCTGTCATTCTTCTGCAACTCTCCTAAAGGAGATTTTAACTTTTATAGTTTACAGCTTGTATTCCAGGAGATGGGTTAACTCTTGTCATCACAGTCAGTTCTCTCCAGTCCATTGATTTCTAAACAGAAGTTAGCAACTCACCTCACTGTGACATATTCCTGCATACAGAATCAAGAAAACTGTTGTTCAGATCTAGAGATGAGCAAACCATTGGAGGCTCACAGGGCACATTAGAACCTTCGATAAGGTTCAGTTTGTGACCCTGATTTGATCCGACCCTCAATGGAAGTCAGTAATTGGGCAGTTTGTGTCTTCGCCCATATACAGCCAGCCATAAGCAGAACACTTCCAGGTTAGGGTAGGCAAGGCATCTGATCACCCTGATTTTATCCCCAGTGTGAGCCATTCAAACACTGCACAGGACTGAGCATCACTCACACCCAAACACAGCACTGCTCACTTGAGTGGTTTGCACTCGGAACTCACTTGAACTTCGAACCCAAACTTTTTTTTTGAAAGTTGGTTTCCGAACCCGAACCTGGAACTTCAGGTTCACTCATCTCTGTTCAGGTCTAGAAGTTTTAGACCTTGCGCACACATTGAGTATTTTGTGATTTTTTTACCTCAGTATTTGTAAGCCAAAAACAGAAGTACAGTATGTGAAAAATACAGAAATGGTGCCGTATTTCTATTAGGTCGGAGTTATACTTGTGCATATCTCAAGCAAGTCTTGCAACGCATCTCCTGCCACCCTCCAGACAGGAGCGTCTCAGCTGCATAGAAATACATGCAGCCGACCCGCTCCTGTCAGGAGAGTATGCGGCAGTGCCGGGTGATGCGATGCGAGTCTCTCGCAAGTATGACTCCAGCCTTATACTTTTCCTCTGATTGTTCCACTCCTGGTTTTTGCTTACAAATACTGAGGTAAAAAACTCACCAAATACTCAACATGTGCAGATGGTCTTTAAGTAAATGCATAATTACAATTTCATGGTTTTTTCCCATAATGTATCTGCAGTGTTTCTGCAATTATATGCTTATGTGTTACATGTAGATTTTGTCATGGACTTCGCTGTATGCATTCTACAGGGTGATTACGCAATGAAATTGGAAAAAAGTATTGACATGCTGTAGATTTAAAATCAGGGGTGGTGGCCATCACAGCGGAGGATCGCAGTGCGGCGAGTGACACTCTATACATATATATATATATATATATATATATATATATATATATATATATATATGTATAATTTTAGAGACTGGGTGCCATAAGATCATATAAAGTAATTGTGCACAATAAGAAAGATTGTATCTGGCCTCCCTGTCTAAACCACTCTGTAGTTGCAACAACTCATTGCTTTAAATATCATTTGCAAGGTATATTGTGGAAATTTTGAGGGATGTTCCCACAATATTATTAATTTTATTATTTATTTAAAGAGCCCCATCGATTCCATGGTGCTGTTCATTAGAGAGAGTTATGTACAAAATGCATATACAAGTTACAATAGACAGACTGGTACAGAGGGAAGAGGACCTTGCCCTTGCAGGCTCACATTCTATAGGATATTGGGGAGGAGACAGTAGGTGTCTGCTTCCCAATATGAAGCAATATGGCTCTGTTGGAAACTATATTCACTATAATATTCCTATGTATTTGGCCATACTATGACATTTTTCTGTGTTATATGTTAATCCTCTGCTGCTTTAGGCCCCTCTCCATTGAGGCACCTTTATATGTATTGTGTTGAATGTGATATTTTAGTCATATTTATTAGTAAAATTATTTAACAAATTTAAATGGTTTCTCTTTGGGAGATGTGGACAGCTGTATTCTCTGTGTGATATGTAGATTTATAAATCAGCCTGATGGGTACCGGTTAATGAACAGAAAATATTAGCAATGAGTAGATTAGATTTTTAAAGGGCATCTATCAGCAGGATCAACCCTCCTAAGCCGTGTATATGAGCATAAAGGTCATAGAAAGCTGAATAAAATGATACATTGATATCTGGGATTTGATGTCTTGTTCCAGAAAAATATATTTTTTCTTAATATGCAAATTAGTTGTTAAAATTTACGGGCCAGACACTGATCTATCTGAGAATCTGTCTCCGTAGCTTATTTGGTCCTTACCAGTGTGAGACATGTAATGATGGAAAGTCTGCTCTCCTGATCTACATGTCTCACACTGGAAACTCCTCTTTCATTTAAAATAAGCTCTGGAGGCAGATTCTTAGGAGATTTATGACCTACATGGCCATATACTGTAGATGGCTTAGGAGGATTGATCGTATTGGCAGATTTTCTTTACAATATCTACAGAGGTGGTACTGTATCAGACTGCAGATTTCACACATACATATAATTGTGGAAAATCTACACTATGTGCATTTGGTCTTATGCATTTTCGTCTTTAAAAAGAGAGAATCATCCTTCCAGCTTCATAACCCATTTTAGACCATTAAAAATGTACATAAACTATACTGGTAAATGTGCTCAACTTTTCATCAAATGGCTACTTTTTCCAAATGTTTACTTATTATTTAGTATGATTTTTTTGTTATTATGAAACCTATCTAAAGCTATAAAGGTTTACAAGTATATGCATATGTATACTCTCTAGAGCTTAGACATTATTTTTCCATTAAATTCCATTAATAAAGTAAATCTACAGATGGGAAAGCTGTGTCCATAGCATTGTATACAGCAACAAAGCAACCAGTAAACTCCTACAGCCATGACGACAATGAAATGCCAGCCTGGAGGGTATTAGCAACTCTTGGCACTGTGAGACAATCATTACTCATGGCTCTCTGGAGGATATTCATATATTCTGCTGTCACTAAAACATGCTCATAACAAGTAAAAATGCTAATCCAAGGGAATACAACAGAACATATAGTCTTATAGTCAGAACTTATAGTCCATTGTCATTTTGGTTTCTACATGTCAAGAGCAAACTGCAGCATCGGGGTCACTAATGAATTCATCTACTGCGGTCATGAAAGTCAGTAGCATACTATATGTCCAGGGTGCTCATGTATCTTGTAGAAAAGCCCAGCTGATGGAAGAGAAATGTTAATCTTAATAGGTAAAACCTGATTAGTAATTGTATGAGTGATGTGAAAAGCTTCACCGCAAACAGAAAAATATTTCCACAACATAATGACATGAATGGCTGAGTTTCTCTGTAAGAATTGTAGGGATTTATCTTTATATACACTTTTGCGTTATGGTCAGCATTGTAATAATGTATACAGGCATAAACCGGAGAATATAGGAAGTTGACTGTCAGAATTAAAACTGAAAGAATAGAGCAGCTTGCTATGTATTGTAATGCATGCAAGCTGCAGAAAAAAATCGTAAAATTGTTTTTGCAAAAAAAAAAAAAAAAAAAAAAAGAAATAGCAAAAGTATTTTATTTTATATAAACACACAGGCATCCACAACCGTTAGACTTAGTAAAGTCAATAACTGCTTGGAATATATGTATTCTCTTCATATTTGAGTAGAATTTTTGTCCTTATTTCTGGAGACATTCTTAGGTTACCAGGCATACTATGATAGAAGGGAGTGCATAAAATATGGGCTGTTGAAATAAGAGCGCTATAGGGTCTTACCTGATAATAAAGGATAGAGGTAATACTTTGGATTGTACTCACTTACAGGGTTGTGAGAGTCACAACCCCTTTTATCGCATGTAATAATGGTGGTCAGCAGCAGACCCGATGTTTTGGAGATGAGCCATTCAATAGGAAGGAATACAGGTTAAGCCGCGCTAAAGCTACAGGGTCCAAAAGATTGATTAATTCCTTTTTATTTGTTCACAAGTCAACGCATTTCAGAGACCGTCTCCTTCATCAGGACATAAAACTAACAGCATCCTGGGTGTACATAAAAGGGGAGAAGATTCCGGTAGCACCAGGAGACCATGCCAACAGGATGCCGAGCCAGGGAGCAGGGAGACATCGATTACCTGATCTACCACATGTCCTCTTACAAGCTGCAGGTCACTTTACGCCTGCTGTTGACAGAATCCCGGGAAGTGAGTGGATATCCCTGCACAGTTAGTACAAGGACGTCAATGCATCAATTTGTCTGCACTTGGATGCAAAATGTATTGCGGACTTATCTAGTGGGCCAGTCATTGAATTAGTTTTGGGATAGTAAATACTGTATATTTTTTTTCTTTGTGAGCCATTATTACTTTTAAAGCAAGTACTAAGGAGGCATTATTGCATTTGGGGGGTACTTCATAAGGGGGCGCTGTTACTTTCAAGGGCACATAATTGGAATGAAGGGGGCAATGATAGTTGTGTAGTATGTGGGGCACAAAGAAGATCAAAACTACTTTGTGTTGCAAAGAAGGTTATACTTTTTGACCATTATTACTGTCTGGGGACACAATATAGGGCACCACCAGTGACATTGCTTTCAAGAGTACTGTTTGGCAGTATTTTGGTGGGTTATCTTTCTAAAGTACAATATTTAGGGGGTAGCTTTCACCACACAACATGTACAGAGACAAGTGGGGCAGCATGATACTTAGAAATGAGTGCGGTGTATAACCAGAAAGAGGAGTTTTAATAACAAGTCAAGGGGGCCCGGAATTAGAAGAGGTTACATATGTCAGTGTAGATAAGTCATGACTGGAAAATGTCATTATGGTGTTCTGGGCCCCATGGAAAGGATAGGAAGAACAAATGACCCCAAACAAAGTATGATACCTCAGTCATTGGATTATCACTGGTATGGTTTTCAGAAATTGAATCTAGCTATGGCAATTGTATGGTGTTAATATAAGTCTTAATCTTTTCCCCACTTCAGTTGTAGTTAGGTTATCTACCTACATTCTTGTTTGCAAAGAGGTGCCTGAGTGGAGGGGCAAACTTCTCACGTTCTCAACGTTCACTAAAGTAGGCGATATGGCCAACCTCCTTTACATACCGTCATACCAAGGGTAGCTAAATGAACTTACAAAAACTATGAAAACTCACATTAGTGAATCTATGTGCACCTGACATATAGTAGGATAATCCAAATTCAAGCCGTTATTACTTAATGAGTAATATAAATATATAATATGGAACTTTAGTGAAAAGAAAATACAGTATAATGTATATTTACTAAACTAACAAAAGCAGTGACATATACCTATTAAGACCAAAATCATACAAAAATAAGTATTCCTTTAATTGTGGAATAAAAATACAGCACAGTAAACCTCCTAATCCTTCAGTAATCTATCACTTGCAAAGTATTAAAGCTATTACCATTACGTGAAGATAATCTTGAATGTATTAACATTATAAAATCAATTTAAAAAGCTTAAGTAAAAACATAAGTAGGGGTCCTAGTAAATCCCTTTAACTGCTTCAGGTCTAAAGTATTGTTAGCCTCAGACACCAGTTAGACATTTTTGTGTTTGTATAATGGTTATAGCTAATGATGAGCGAACACTACGATGCTTGAGCGCTCCTTACTCGAGTCAAACAGGGCAAATGCTCAGATGGCTTCAACTAGAGTAACGAGTATTATGGAAGTCAATGATTGGGTAGTTTGGCTCTCTGCCCACATACAGCCAGCCATATACAGAGCATTTCTAGGGGAGGGCGATTGGAGTTTTTTTTTCCTTTTTACACACTATCCAAAAACATTGTTTTTACCCCCAGTGAGAGCCATTCAGAGACCCCAGTAAGAGTGGCTCTTACTGGGGTGCTGGCTCCCATCATTCACTAAAGGGAGCCAGCTCTTTGTGTTGGATCATTCACAAATGACACATCTGAACACTTGTAATACTTGACCAAGCACCGAGCGTACCCGAGCACCCGATATTTGATTTAGTATTGAGCAGTGGCAAGCACGCTTGCTCATCATTAGTTATAGCGTTTGCTAAGCTATCAAAGTTATTTTTGTCCCATTTTTCCATGTTCAATGCAATTATTTTATTTATATTTATAGAACATTTTTTTCTGAAGAAATTGTCTTCTTTGCAAAAAAAATAGAAAAAAAAAGTTTGTTTTTTAAATTCTAGAGTCTTCAACTTTGAAATTGCAACAAAAAAAATGAAAAGTCTTGGAATTATGGAAAGCAAAGGATTGATGGCCTGGTTAATGATATGTAAATGATGAAAAATATAAACAAAATTTTCAAAATGTCTTGATTTATTCACAGGGGAAGACTATTCTCCTTACAGAGACCTGACAAACCAGTCTAGCTGTCAGTGGTGAAGGGACTTATAGCTGCAATGTCCCTCTGGGAATTATTCAAATTGTCTCTTCAGGAAAGGACACAAACTCTAGCGCCACCTATTGGAAGTAGCAATCCTAAAACTCACAAGTGGCCTTCTAACAAGCCTTTTCATATGACCTACGATATATGCCAGATCAGAATCCCAATTGTGCAAAGTGTGGGTAACTGATCTGGCTTATAATTGGGATTCTGATCTGTCATATATCCTAGGTCATATGAAAAGGCTTGTTAGAAGTAGAGTTGAGCGCGGTTCGCGGTTCGAGGTTCTCCAGTTCGCTGCTCGAGTGATTTTGGGGGCTGTTCCAGATAGAACTAGAACTCGAGCTTTTTGCTAAAGCTCGATAGTTCTAGATACGTTCGAGAACGGTTCTAGCAGCAAAAAGACCAGCTAATTACTAGCTGGCTTTCCGCTGTAATAGTGTAAGTCACTCTGTGACTCACACTATTATGAAATTTCAGTGTATAGTGTGCGGGAACAGCGCATTCAAATCACTGCTGTATGGATAATGGCGATTGCCATTTTTTTTTTTTTTTTCCTTGTCTTCCTTCCCTAAGCGCCCGCGTGTAGTGGGGCGGGCCAGCATGTCAGCCAATCCCAGACACACACACAGCTAAGTGGACTTTTAGCCAGAGAAGCAAAGGCATGTGTGATAGGATGTCCATGTCACATGTCCCTGCATTATAAAAACGAGTATCTGCCCGTCCAGACGCCATTATCTCTTCTGCATCCTTGGTATCAGTCACCGCTGGCGCAGCACCTATCTCCGATACTGCTGTGTACGCTCTATACACAGCGCTGTACAGAATAGGGATAGCACTTTCTATCAGTCCTTTTAAGGGCTAATACTGGCAGGGTCAGAGCCATAGGTGACAGGTCCGTGAAAACAGAGTTTAACAGCTACACAAGATGACAGCGTCTGTGTAGCTAAGGTCAGGGAATTCCTCGCTGCATTTCCCCATTAGGAGGGATAGAAAGGCAGGCTTCCTTTCCTCTACCCAGAGACCCACAACCCTGCCACTGTACCCTCCTGCCCTTTGCACGCTCAAACTCATTGTTACTAAGCCATTATCCTAGCAAACACTGAGTGAACTTAGTGGCATCCTAAACGTGGCTGTTGGACTTCTGTATTGTCCCACTAGTGCAAAGATATTTGCAGCACGTCTGCCTGCATTGCACACTCAAACTCATTGTTACTAAGCCATTATACTAGCAAACACTGAGTGAACTTAGTGGCATCTGTCACGCTCCCCGGGTCCCCTGCTCTGCTCCCCGGCTCACCTGCCACGCTCCCCGGCTTCCCTGCATCGCTCCCCGGTTCCTCTGTCCGGCGTCCGCCGCTCCCCGGTCTCCAGCCTCCATTGCCTGCGGTCCCCAGGCGTCCTGGTCCCCGCTCCCGGCGCCCGTCGGCTACTCAGCCCCAGCCCGGCTCTCCTGCTTCCTGCTCACCGCTCCCTGCCCTGGCTTCTGGCACCCGGGCCTCGCGCATGCGCATTAGGGCGCGCGCGCGGTCATTGACCCTCTCTTAAAGGGCCAGCGTCCACTGACAGGAAATTGAACACACAGGTACAGGGTATAAAGGGGTTTAGTGTCCAAGTGGGCGGGGCCTGTTCTTCGTGTTTCCTAAGCTAGGAGTCAGGTCTCCTTGTGTCTCTGGGATATACTCACCTATCTCTCTTCTAGAGCCGCTCCTGCCTCGCCATCCGGTCCTGCCGACTCCCGAACCCCGAACGCTGACTATCTGCCATCCCGTCAGTCCGTTCCATCTCTGATCCCTGTGGTGACCCGTCCTCTCGCTCCATCGGTTCCGGACTCTGCCTGACAACACCTCGGCCTCCGAACCTGAGCTCCGTCACCCGGACTACCATCAGTGACTCCGTGGTCCCAGGGACTTCACCATTCTACTCTGTTGCACGGACTGTCCTGCTACCTGTAGTGCTCCAGCTACCGGACTCCTTGCCTTCAGGAAGGTGTTCGGCCCAGTGGATCCACCTCCTGGGTCTGCCCGTCTATCTGGCCCTAACAGCATCCTAAACGTGGCTGTTGGACTTCTGTATTATCCCACTAGTGCAAAGATATTTGCAGCACGTCTGCCTGCATTGCACACTCAAACTCATTGTTACTAAGCCATTATACTAGCAAACACTGAGTGAACTTAGTGGCATCCTAAAAGTAGCTGTTTGCACTAGTGGGACAATACAGAAGTCCAACAGCCACTTTTAGGATGCCACTAAGTTCACTCAATGTTTGCTAGTATAATGGCTTAGTAACAATGAGTTTGTGTGCAATGCAGGTAGACGTGCTGCAAATATCTTTGCACTAGTGGGACAATACAGAAGTTAAAGATATTTGCAGCACGTCTACCTGCATTGCACACAAACTCATTGTTATTTAGCCATTATACTAGCAAACACTGAGTGAACTTAGTGGCATCCTAAAAGTGGCTGTTGGACTTCTGTATTGTCCCACTAGTGCAAAGATATTTGCAGCACGTCTGCCTGCATTGCACACTCAAACTCATTGTTACTAAGCCATTATACTAGCAAACACTGAGTGAACTTAGTGGCATCCTAAACGTGGCTGTTGGACTTCTGTATTATCCCACTAGTGCAAAGATATTTGCAGCACGTCTGCCTGCATTGCACACTCAAACTCATTGTTACTAAGCCATTATACTAGCAAACACTGAGTGAACTTAGTGGCATCCTAAACGTGGCTGTTGGACTTCTGTATTGTCCCACTAGTGCAAAGATATTTGCAGCACGTCTGCCTGCATTGCACACTCAAACTCATTGTTACTAAGCCATTATACTAGCAAACACTGAGTGAACTTAGTGGCATCCTAAAAGTGGCTGTTGGACTTCTGTATTGTCCCACTAGTGCAAAGATATTTGCAGCACGTCTACCTGCATTGCACACTCAAACTCATTGTTACTAAGCCATTATACTAGCAAACACTGAGTGAACTTTGTGGCATCCTAAAAGTGGCTGTTGGACTTCTGTATTGTCCCACTAGTGCAAAGATATTTGCAGCACGTCTACCTGCATTGCACACTCAAACTCATTGTTACTAAACCATTATACTAGCAAACACTGAGTGAACTTCGTGGCATCCTAAACGTGGCTGTTGGACTTCTGTATTGTCCCACTAGTGCAAAGATATTTGCAGCACGTCTACCTGCATTGCACACTCAAACTCATTGTTACTAAGCCATTATACTAGCAATTTATGCTGCCAGTTTAAGGGCCGTAGTTGCATTGTCTGGGATAATTATTGTCGTTTATTCTGCTGTTAATAAAGCTAGACCACCGCTGAAATCTACACCACCTCTCAATTTTTACTACCACATTTGAAGTGCACAATCTTGTTGCAATCAAAATGAGTGGCAAAATGACAGATGTTGGTGGAAAGGGGAAGAGGCGTGTTGGAAAAGGAAAAAAAGGGTTTGTCCGTGGGGAAGGTGGCAAAGCTCCATTAACATCTGCTGAAGATAGACCATCTTCCAGCAAAAGTAAGATGTCTACTACTTACCGTGGACAATCCGATGTGCTCCCTTTTTTACGGACACGAACAACTGGAACAAAGGTAAATGATGGCCAAAAAAGGAAAATGCTTGAATAGATCTCAAGTGGTCCAACAAGTGCCCTCTCCGCCACCTCAACTACCGCATCCAAAAAACACCAGTCCTCTGAGTTGTCATCCCAATCAAACTTGCTTTCTCCCAGCTCTGAAGTCTCTATCCGCCCTGCACAGTATGGTGGAACTGAGATGGCTGAGTCTGCAGAGCTGTTCAGTCACACTATAGCCTGGGAATCAGAGGTCTGCTCCCAAGCTACAGTGAGTACAGAACAGGAAATGGTCTGCAGTGATGCTCAGAACCTTTGTGACTCTGATTCAGGCCGTGAGGACCAAGTTTCTGAGCATAATGTTGACCCTTTTTCACAAACTGTAACACCTGTTGTTATAGACAATGAGGAACATACTGATGACGATGAGACGCAGATACCAGATTGGGATGACAACTTAAATATTCGGTCAGGGCAAGAAGAGGCTCGGTCTGAGGGTGAGGGGAGTGCAAACACAACAATTGATGAGGAAGTTCTAGATCCCACCTACTGTCAACCCAAAGTCAGTCCCTCGAGAAGGTCAACAGATGGTGGAGGAGGATGCAACTGACGACGAAGTTACCTTGCGCCTTCCTGGACAGAGTAGGAGTACTGGTAGCACGTCTACAACTGCATCCTCAGCCACCACTGTGCCTCTGAGCACTAGTCGGGGTGGATCAGCAGGTCGCATGCCCTCTAAGCCTTGCCTAGCCTGGTCCTTTTTTACCATAGCAAAAGATCGCCCAAATTATGTGATCTGTAAAATTTGTCATGATTCTGTTAGTAGAGGGCAAAACCTCAGCAGTTTGACAACTTCTTCCATGAATCGTCACATGAATAAATATCATATGTCCCGGTGGGAAGCTCACCGTGCTGCAATGCGGCCTAGTGGAGCGAACCATCCACCGCCTGCCCTTTCTAGTGCATCCGCGCGCTCTTCATCTTCTAGGACTGTGGGGACAGCTGTCACACCTGGTTTTCCACGCACAACTTCCACCACTGTAACCGCAACAGGCAGTTTGCTTGGTAGGTCATCAGTTGGTTTGGAAGGGGAAACAAGTACGTGTGTACAGCTCTCTCAGACATCGATAGCACCAACGTTGGATGAAGGTGACATCATGTCTACGCCTGCACTTTCCTCACAAAGCTGCATTTTTCCAGGGACACCCTACTCAACACCGTCTACACACAGCAGCCAGATCTCTGTCCCTCAGATGTGGACAAATAAAAAGCCATTTCCTGCGACCCATGACAAAGCTAAGAGGTTGACTTTATCCCTCTGTAAGCTCTTGGCTACCGAAATGCTGCCTTTCCGCCTGGTGGACACACAGGATTTTAGAGACCTTATGTCTGTCGCTGTGCCCCAGTACCAGATGCCCAGTCGCCACTACTTCTCTAAGAAAGGTGTGCCCGCGCTACACCAGCATGTCGCACACAACATCACCGCTTCCTTGAGAAACTGTGTGTGAACGGGTGCATTTCACCACCGATACTTGGACCAGTAAGCATGGACAGGGACAGTACATGTCGCTGACTGAGCACTGGGTAACTATGGTGATAGATGGTGAAGGGTCTGCTGCACAAGTCTTGCCGTCCCCACGACTTGTGTGTCAATCCTCTGTCTGTCCAAGTTCCGCCACTGCTTCTGCCTCCTCCACCTCATCTGGGTCCTCCACCTCCGCCCCAAGCCTGCCTGGTCAGGCCACCAGCGTTCGCACTGCGCAGAAGGAATCACGCACCCCTCATTACTATGCTGGCAGCAGAGCGCAACGGTATCAGGCGGTCTTTAGCTTGACATGTCTTGGGAATAGGAGTCACACAACTGAGGAGTTGTGGTCAGCTCTGCGGTCCGAGTTTAATAAATGGTTGTCTCCACTCAACCTGCAGCCTGGTAAGGCCGTGTGCGACAATGCTGCAAACCTGGGAGCGGCCCTTCGCCTGGGCAAGGTGACACACGTGCCTTGTATGGCTCACGTGTTGAACCTTGTTGTCCAGCAATTTTTGACACACTATCCCGGCCTAGATGGCCTTCTGACCAGGGCACGAAAACTGTCTGCTCACTTCCGCCGTTCAACCGCCACAGCTGAGCGACTTGCATCGCTCCAGAAGTCTTTCGGCCTGCCGGTTCATCGCCTGAAATGCGATGTGGCGACACGCTGGAATTCGGCTCTCCACATGTTACAGCGACTGTGGCAGCATCGCCGAGCCCTGGTGCAATATGTCATGACGTATAACCTGGGCCAACGAGATGCAGAGGTGGGGAAGATCACCCTGATGGAGTGGTCTCAGATCAAGGACCTATGCACCCTTCTGCACAGTTTTGACATGGCGACGAATATGTTTAGCGCTGACAATGCCATTATCAGCATGACAATTCCAGTCATTTACATGCTGGAGCACACGCTAAACACTATTCGGAGTCAGGGGGTGGGACAACAGGAAGGGGAGGAACTACAGGAGGATTCATATGCGCAAGACACAACAACATCACCAAGGTCCAGACGTTCATCATCACCAACGCGGCAGGCATGGGACCATGGGGGACAGGGATCAACAAGGGCGCATGGTAGCAGGCGAAATGTTGAGGAAGGTGCAGGAGAACATGAAGAAATGGAGGACGAACTGTCCATGGACATGGAAGACTCAGCGGATGAGGGAGACCTTGGTCAAATTTCTGTTGAAAGAGGTTGGGGGGAGATGTCAGAGGAAGAAAGAACGGTTAGCACCTCTATGCCACAAACACAGCGTGGACTTGGTCCGCATGGCTGCGCAAGACACATGAGCGCCTTCTTGCTGCACTACCTCCAACATGACCCTCGTATTGTCAAAATTAGAAGTGATGATGACTACTGGCTTGCCACACTATTAGATCCCCGGTACAAGTCCAAATTTTGTGACATAATTCCAGCCATAGAAAGGGACGCACGTATGCAGGAGTATCAGCAGAAGCTGTTACTCGATCTTAGCTCGGCTTTTCCACCAAACAACCGTGCAGGTGCAGGGAGTGAATCTTCCAGTTGTAACTTGACAAACATGGGACGGTCTCGTCATCTTCAACAGTCTACCCGTACCAGTAGCACCGTATCTGGTGCTGGTAACAGCAATTTTATGGAATCTTTTCATAATTTTTTAGACCCTCCTTTGCAAGGCCACCAGAGACAACAAGTCTGACACATAGTCAACGGCTGGAGAGGATGATACACGAGTATCTCCAAATGAACATTGATGCCATGACTTTGCAAATGGAGCCTTGCTCATTTTGGGCTTTAAATCTTGAAAAATGGCCAGAGCTCTCCAGTTACGCCTTGGAGATTTTGTCGTGTCCAGCTGCCAGCGTTGTCTCTGAACGTGTCTTCAGTGCTGCTGGGTGTGTGCTGACAAATAAGCGCACGCGTCTGTCCAGTGACAATGTGGACAGACTAACGTTAATCAAAATGAACAAGTCATGGATCCACAAGGAATTTACTACCCCTGTGTCATCCTGGAGAGAGTAAATGCTTGTGGATTTGGAATGTGCTTGATGCAAATCAAAACATCCTGTTTGCAACTAGGGCTGAAGTGCTGCCACTGATGGGGTGTCTGTGTGGCCCAATTTTTGGAAAAAAGGGAGACTCCGCTTGGAGTAACCCTTGCTTGCTGTGTTTTTTAAAAGGAGCCAAGATGAACAAGTCATTGTTCAGCAAAGACTTTGCTACCTACCCCGGTGTCATCCTGGGGACGGTTAAGTATGGCGTATTTTTGAATGTGCTTGATGCAAATCTAGCTGTGAAGTGTACAACTGGGGCACAACTGCTGCCACTGAAGGGGTGGGTGTGTGTGGGGCCCAATTTTTGGAAAAAAGGGAGACTCCACTTGGAGTAACCCTTGCTTGCCGTGTTTTTTAAAAGGAGCCAAGATGAACAAGTCATGGTTCAGCAAAGACTTTGCTACCTACCCCGGAGTCATCCTGGGGACGGTTAAGAATGGCGTATTTTTGAATGTGCTTGATGCAAATCTAGCTGTGAAGTGTACAACTGGGGCACAACTGCTGCCACTGAAGGGGTGGGTGTGTGTGGGGCCCAATTTTTGGAAAAAAGGGAGACTCCGCTTGGAGTAACCCTTGCTTGCCGTGTTTTTTAAAAGGAGCCAAGATGAACAGAGCTGGGATCAGGAAATACTTTGCTACCTACCCCGGTGTCATCCTGGGGACGGTTAAGAATGGCGTATTTTTGAATGTGCTTGATGCAAATCTAGCTGTGAAGTGTACAATTGGGGCACAAGTGCTGCCACTGAAGGGGTGGGTGTGTGTGGGGCCCAATTTTTTGGAAAAAAGGGAGACTCCGCTTGGAGTAACCCTTGCTTGCTGTGTTTTTTAAAAGGAGCCAAGATGAACAAGTCATGGTTCAGCAAAGACTTTGCTACCTACCCCGGTGTCATCCTGGGGACGGTTAAGAATGGCGTATTTTTGAATGTGCTTGATGCAAATCTAGCTGTGAAGTGTACAACTGGGGCACAACTGCTGCCACTGAAGGGGTGGGTGTGTGTGGGGCCCAATTTTTGGAAAAAAGGGAGACTCCGCTTGGAGTAACCCTTGCTTGCCGTGTTTTTTAAAAGGAGCCAAGATGAACAGAGCTGGGATCAGGAAAGACTTTGCTACCTACCCCGGTGTCATCCTGGGGACGGTTAAGAATGGCGTATTTTTGAAAATGCTTGATGCAAATCTAGCTGTGAAGTGTACAACTGGGGCACAACTGCCAGGGGTGGGTGTGTGTGGGGCCCAATTTTTGGAAAAAAGGGAGACTCCGCTTGGAGTCACCTTGCAGTGTTTTACATGATTTTAGAAGGGCGTGCCATGCCTATATCTGTGTCTCCTCCTCTTTTTCCTTGTCCAGCTCTTTTGTTTTCGTATGAGTATACAGTGCCTACAAGTAGTATTCAACCCCCTAAAGATTTAGCAGGTTTACACATTCGGAATTAACTTGGCATTGTAACATTTGGACTGTAGATCTGCCTGGAAGTGTGAAATGCACTGCAGCAAAAAAGAATGTTATTTCTTTTTTTATTTTTTTTTTAAATTGTGAAAAGTTTATTCAGAGGGTCATTTATTATTCAACCCCTCAAACCACAAGAATTCTGTTTGGTTCCCCTAAAGTATTAAGAAGTATTTTAGGCACAAAGAACAATGAGCTTCACATGTTTGGATTAATTATCTCTTTTTCCTGCCTTTTCTGACTAATTAAGACCCTCCCCAAACTTGTGAACAGCACTCATACTTGGTCAACATGGGAAAGACAAAGGAGCATTCCAAGGCCATCAGAGACAAGATCGTGGAGGGTCACAAGGCTGGCAAGGGGTACAAAACCCTTTCCAAGGAGTTGGGCCTACCTGTCTCCACTGTTGGGAGCATCATCCGGAAGTGGAAGGCTTATGTAACTACTGTTAGCCTTCCACGGCCTGGACAGCCTTTGAAAGTTTCCACCCATGCCGAGGCCAGGCTTGTCCGAAGAGTCAAGGCTAACCCAAGGACAACAAGGAAGGTGCTCCGGGAAGATCTCATGGCAGTGGGAACATTGGTTTCAGTCAATACCATAAGTAACGTACTCCACCGCAATGGTCTCCGTTCCAGACGAGCCCATAAGGTACCTTTACTTTCAAAGCGTCATGCCAAGGCTCGTCTACAGTTTGCTCATGATCACTTGGAGGACTCTAAGACAGACTGGTTCAAGGTTCTCTGGTCTGATGAGACCAAGATCGAGATCTTTGGTGCCAACCACACACGTGACGTTTGGAGACTGGATGGCACTGCATACGACCCCAAGAATATCATCCCTACAGTCAAGCATGGTGGTGGCAGCATCATGCTGTGGGGCTGTTTCTCAGCCAAGGGGCCTGGCATCTGGTCCGCATCCATGGGAAGATGGATAGCACGGCCTACCTGGAGATTTTGGCCAAGAACCTCCGCTCCTCCATCAAGGATCTTAAGATGGGTCCTAATTTCATCTTCCAACAAGACAACGACCCAAAGCACACAGCCAAGAAAACCAAGGTCTGGTTCAAGAGGGAGAAAATCAAGGTGTTGCAGTGGCCTAGTCAGTCTCCTGACCTTAACCCAATTGAAAACTTGTGGAAGGAGCTCAAGATTAAAGTACACATGAGACACCCAAAGAACCTAGATAACTTGGAGAAGATCTACATGGAGGAGTGGGCCAAGATTACTCCAGAGACCTGTGCCGGCCTGATCAGGTCTTTTAAAAGACGATTATTAGCTGTAATTGCAAACAAGGGTTATTCCACAAAATATTAAACCTAGGGGTTGAATAATAATTGACCCACACTTTTATGTTGAAAATTTATTAAAATTTAACTGAGCAACATAACTTGTTGGTTTGTAAGATTTATGCATCTGTTAATAAATCCTGCTCTTGTTTGAAGTTTGCAGGCTCTAACTTATTTGCATCTTCTCAAACCTGCTAAATCTGCAGGGGGTTGAATACTACTTGTAGGCACTGTATGTCTTTGTCACTTTCCCATGTGTTTGTGTTGTGAGTTGTTTGTCACCTTTTGGACACCTTTGAGAGTGTTTTCTAGGTGTTTTTATGTGTTTGTGAATGCCTGCCATTGTTTCCTATGCGGTTCGAGTTCGGTTCGTCGAACGTTCGACAAACTGAACCCGAACGAGACCTCCGTTCGACGAACCAAACTCGAGCCTAACCACGACTGGTTCGCTCATCTCTATTTAGAAGGCTACTTGTGAATTTTAGGATTGCTACTTCTAATAGGTGGCGCTAGAGTTTGTCTCCTTTCCTGGAGAGACAATTTGATTTATTCAGTATTGAGTGTGAGCGTCACACGCTGAAATACCCTCATACTCTTTTCCATGCTATCAATGAGGTTATTAATGGTTTTCTAAAGAGTGTTCTGTCATGCTGAATGAACGTGGGCACACAAGTCATAAAGATACGCTGCTGGTAGCTCTCTTTGCAATTGCAAACCAATAACGTCCTAGATGTAGCAATGATAGAAACGTTCAATGACTATAGCATAGTAGCATGTTTAAGTGCACTGTCATTTTGGTTTCAACTTGTCAAGAACACTCTGCAGCATTGATGTCACCCATAAATTAATCTATTGATTACTATCATGCAAGTAATATTGTATGTATAATGTGCTTATGTATCTTGCATTAGTGATTGTAGTTAAATGATGTGAAAAATCTTCACTGTAAATAGCAGAATTTATCAAAAACAAGAGACGTCAATAGCTGAGTTTCTCTATAGAATTTGTAGAGAGATCTTTTTACAGTTGGGAAAAAAAAAGTATTTAGTCAGCCACCAATTGTGCAAGTTCTCCCACTTGAAAAGATGAGAGAGGCCTGTAATTGACATCATAGATAAACCACAACTATGAGAAACAAAATGAGAGAACAAATCCAAAAAAATCACCTTCTCTGATTTGGCAAGATTTTTTTTTGCAAATTATGGGAGAAAATACGTATTTAGTCATCTAAAAACATGCAAGATTTCTGGCTTTCACAGACCTGTATTTTCTACTTTAAGAGGCTCCTCTGTCCTCCATTCATTACCTGTAATAATGGCACCTGTTTGAACTTGTTATCAGTATAGATGACATCTGTCCACAACCTTAAACCTAGTTACACTCCAAACTCCCCTATGATGAAGACCAAAAAGCTGTCAAAGGACACCAGAAACAAAATTGTAGCCCTGCACCAGGCTAGGAAGACTGAATCTGCAATAGACAAGCAGCTTGGTGTGATGAAATCAACTGTGGGAGCAAAAATAAGAAAATGGAAGACATACAAGACCACTGATAATCTCCCTCGATCTGGAGCTCTACGCAAGATCTCACCCCATGGGGTCAAAATGATCACAAGAACGGTGACCCAGAACCACACGGGGGGACCTAGTGATTGACCTGCATAGAGCTGGGGCCACGGTAACAAAGGCTACCATCAGTAACACACTATGCCGCCAGGGACTCAGATCCTGCAGTGCCAGACGTCTTCTCCTGCTTAAGCCAGTACATGTCCAGGCCTCTCTGAAGTTTGCTAGAGAGCATTTGGATTATCCAGAAGAGTATTGGAAGAATGTCATATGGTCTGATGAAACCAAAGTAGAACTGTTTGGTAGAAACACAACTCGTCATGTTTGGAGGAGACAGAATGCTGAGTTGCATCCAAAGAACACCATACCTACTGTGAAACATGCAGGTGGCAACATCAAGCTTTGGGGCTGTTTCTCTGGAAAGGGACCAGGACAACTGATCTGTGTACATGAAAGAATGAATGGGGCCATGTATTGTGAGATTTTGAGTGCAAACCTCCTTTTATCAGCAAGGGCATTGAAAATGAAACGTGGTTGGGTCTTTCAGCTTGTTAACAATCCCAAGCACACCGCCAGTGCAATGAAGGAGTGGCTTTATAAGAAGTATATGAAGATCCTGGAGTGGCCTAGCCAGTCACCAGATCTCAACCCAATAGAAAACCTTCGGAGGGAGTTGAAAGTCCATGTTGCTCAGCAACAGGCCCAAAACAGCACTGCTCTAGAGGAGATCTGCATGGAGAAATGGGCCAACATACCACTAACAGTGTGTGCCAACCTTGTGAATACTTACAGAAAACGTTTCACCTCTGTCATTGCCAACAAAGGATATATAACAAAATATTGAGATGAACTTTTGTTATTGACCAAATACTTATTTTTCGCCATAATTTGAAAAAAAAAAAAATCTTGCCAAATCAGACAAGATAATTTTATGGATTTGTTTCTCATTTTGCCTCACATAGTTGTGGTCTACCTATGATGTCAATTACAGGCCTCTCATCTTTTTAAGTGAAATAACTTGCACAATTGGTGGCTGAATAAATACTTTTCCCCCCTGTATATGCACTTTGCTGCAACTGTAATAGTGTCTGAAGGCATAAACCAAAGGGGCCAAAATCTGAGTATATAAAAAGCGGACTATCAGAATTTAGACAATGAATAAAGAGTATGTAATATAATAAATTCAAGCTGCAGAAAAAATGTTGAAATAAAATTCCAGAAATGTTTTAATTCAGATAATACAAAGCTAAAGTATGCAGAATGTTTAATATCTAAAAATCAATGTATGCTTGGCATATATGTATTCTTTTCATATTTTTGTGTGACTATTTATCCCTTTTTTATACTTTTGTTTTCAGACATTTTATGATTTAGAGATGTTCAAAAAGTTCAGAGTAGGAAGATTATAGTGGCACCCAGATAAGCTGTTCACAGTAGCATGAGCAGCATGGGACCTGACATTGTAGACTTGAAAAACAGCTCCCAGGACACGTTAAGCCTGCTTTACACGCTGCAATGTATCTTACAATGTGTCGGCGGGGTCACGTCGTAAGTGACGCACATCCGGCATCGTAAGGTACATTGCAGTGTGTGACAGGTACGTGCGATTGCGATTGAACGGTAAAACGTGCATCGCATACACATAGTACCTTTCTCTAGAATTGAACGTCAGGTTGTTCATCGTACCCGGGGTAGCACACATTGCAGTGTATGACACCCCGGGAACGATGAAGAGATCTTACCTGCATCCTGTGGCTCCCGGCCCACAATGCGGAAAGAAGGAGGTGGGCGGGATGTTTACGTCCCGCTCAGCTCCGCCTCTCCGCTTCTATTGGCTGCCAGCCGCGTGACGTCGATGTGACACCGAACGTCCCTCCCACTCCAGGAAGTGGATGTTCGCCGCCCACATCGAGATCGTATGGACGGGTAAGTATGTGTGACGGGGGTTAATCGTTAGTGCGGCACGTTCAACAAATTGAATGTGCCACACATACGATGGGGGCGTTGCAAATCGCATACAATATCGTATGCGAAATTGCAACGTGTAAAGCAGGCTTTAGATCAGGGATGTCAAACTTAAATACACAGAGAGCCAAAACTAAAAAACTTGGACAAAGTGGTGGGCCAACCTAGTCGCAGACGCCATATAGTCCTCCATACAGAATAATGGGCCCCACATAGTCCTCCATACAGAATAATGGCCCCTATATAGTCCTCCATGCAGAAAAATGTAATCCACATAGTCCTCCATATAGGACAATGGGCTGCACATTGTCCTCCATACAGTATAATC